>NC_090733.1:18195873-18203363 GCF_036898095.1 Palaemon carinicauda | reverse complement strand
AGTTTCTCTAAGAAGAAAATTATTTAATGATATAGTCTTAGCAGTTTTAACTTATCCATCAGAAACTTAGAGCCTTACTAAATTTAGCTTTATATATATATATATATATATATATATATATATATATATATATATATATATATATATATATATATATATATGTATATATATATATATATATATATATATATATATATATATATATATATATATATTTATATATATATATATATATATATGGGCTGAAGCCATGTCGTCCTGATGGAAGTTCCTATAGGGTAGCTTCCTAGGGTATATTACAACTACAGCGATATTCCCAGAGAATTTACCTTAAGGTACCAGAATTCTAACTCCTGGAGCGAATATCCCTCCTGAAAGGGATATCGCGACATATCAGAGGACGTATTCTTGACACGCCACATGGCAATCTGCATCCCGAACAGAGATTTCATCTCGCAGGGGGCGATTGGCAAGAAACGAATTCGGGAAAGAAAAAGGGGGAGCCGCTCCCAAGGGTCCCTATCTTCCGATTCGTATGCGTGTCTGGCGCCAATCCTGGCGCCATCTGTATTCCTTTTTGCGTAGCTTAACAACTCGGTGTTTTTTCCTGTGTTTCTCGAAAATCTTGGATTTATTCTACTTTTCATGGCTTCTCCGTCTTCGTCGGCCTTTGATAAGTTGAGTATAATGTCTTTTATGTATAAATGTAGGCTCTTGGTAAATTTTTGAGTGATTAATAGGATTAATCTTTGATACAAGAGCCGTAGCCTACCGGAGGCGTCATGGACGCTGTCGCTCGCTAGGTATAAGTTTAGTTAGTCAGAGCGTCATTCCCGGTTGTTTTGCTTTAATAAATTATAGCTATTTAGCTTTACATAGGATTTCCTTTCGTGCTTAGTATTATTTTGGCGAAGTATTCGCCATTCTGGCCTACGCTAGGCCATGTAGCCTAGTCGTTTGGTCCTAGTACTTCATGCATGATTTTGATTTTTCCGATTGTAATAAAAATTTTATTGAAGCTTTAGGCTATGTTTTATACATTTAAGATTGTGTGGAATATTTCCAAGATAGTATACGAGTGAGTTTCGGTGATTTAGGTAATCGATTCTCTTGGTGCCTAGGCTAAGTTGCTTATGAAGCCTTAGTATACTTTCTCCCCGGTTGCTTTCTTTTCTTCGGAGAAGGTCTGCAATCCCTTTCCCTCTGTTTAAGCCTTGGGCTTATCCCTAAGTGGTTCTTTCCGAATTAATTTTCGATAAAACTATACTGGGGTGTTACTGTACCTTCCTGTTCCAGTAAGTCTGGTTCAAAGAGGGACAGAACAACAGAGTTTTTAGTCTGAATCTGTGCTTGTCTGGCTTAGGGTAGAGTCTCCCTCGCTGGCCTGACACAGACAAAGGTGGCTTAGCCTCCTTAGGTCACTACTGAAGGTTTCTGTGGATATGATTCCTTCTTTTGTGATCTACCAGACTAGTCCTTGTTGCTGTTCTCGGGGGAGGATAAGTTTCTTTCCCTGGGACTGGCAACACCTTCCTTGCTTTGGTGCTCTGGGAGCTGGCAAGTATTGCTGGCCTCCCCCCTTAGATCTCCCTTAGGCTAAGATAAGTTTCTTGGCTGCGGGTGATCCGTCACTAAAGCAAGGTTGGCAGGACCCTCTTTTGTCCCTTCCCCCTCTATCTCCGTAATGGCCTAGCCATTACAGTACTGTACGTCGTTCTACATCTGGACCTAGTATAGGTTAGGATGTGGAATTGACTCAGCCCCCTGCCGGCCGGCAAGGGTCTTATATTTTGAGTGCTGCCCAGACCTCCCTTGGTCCCTCATGCATGCCTGCCTGTAGAGCCAGACGGCATTGGCCAGGAAGCCTGAATTAGATTCTCCCCTTCCTTATATGAACTCTTTCGGATTACCGGGCTTGGAAGTAGTGTACACTCTTATCCCGGCATCCATCCTATTTTTCTTCTAGTGCTGTACTCGACCCGGCTGCCGGCCTCATAGGCCGGTAGCCGGGCAGGTGTAGTCCTCTGGTTCTTTTGCTGCCGGCTGGCATCGGTCCAGTACCTTTGCCGGCCGGCTAATGTCAGCCCTTGTCTGCCGGTCACCAAGAGTGTGGCCAGCAGCTGGGTACTACCTTGTGTAGTTACCGGCTGGCAGCCATTGCCGGCCGACATTGGCTGTTGCCGGCCGGCAATTGCTGCTGACCGGCAATTGCTGCCGACCGGCACAAGCATTTGAACCAGAGTTCTGCCGCCTTATAGCTGTTAAGTAGTATACTTTAAAGCTAGTTATGGTGTGTGCCGGCCGGCACGTATCCTCCTATACTGTACTAGTATTCTTCAGTATAACATATACAGTAAGAGGAAAACTATAGAATGGGTTTTGGTAGAGCACTGTGTGTTCTAACACTTTTGTGTTTTCTTGCACAGTCCTTTGCTGTTGCCCTACAGATAGGAAAGTGAGTTCTTTCCTGTCTATTATCCAGGATTTTAAAATCATTGCTTAGGTGTGAGCTCCACCTGTTTCCTCTGGAAACTTTGCATTAGTTACTCTAGAAGAGATTAACCATTTGATTTTATTATCTGGAAGGCTGCAACAATGGGTTGTGAGGGAAACACAAGTGTGTGTCTTTCCTTTCTGAATTGTTATGCTATACTATGTATATCCAGTGATACATAGTTCACTTGATACTCATGGAAATTTCTTCTCTTTACAGAATGACCCTCCGAAGTGCGGAAGTGCTTTTTGCAACGTCCGCAGCAAGAACCTCTGCGGACATGAGTTTTGTAGGAGACACGCAGCATGCGCTGTCTCCAAGGATGATCTCCGGTATTGGGACCCTCAGGTATGTACTGTGTGCACTAACCTGATTACTGAGGCCTTTGATTCCCCTAGTACGGCGGAATCAAGGGATATAGCTAGGAAGAAGCTTCGTACCTGGGTAAGGGGCTTCCAAAAGAACACTTCTGGCCCTTATCTTCCAAGTGAGAAGATGAGGGCGTATCTTTTCCCTAAGGCATCAGCTGATGCAGTGATTCCCCAGCCTCAAGAGGAGATCCCCCAAGTTCAGATCCAGGTGGATGCTGAAGTCGCGGTCGCGATGCAAGACATCCAGTTAGATGACAGGATGTCTGATGTGGACGAGTGTCTGGAGGAAGACCTCCTGGCAGAAGCCCAGGATAAAGTTCAAGCCCCAGACGTTGTAGAGGTAGAGGTCGACGAGGTGTCGGCTACTCCGGTTCAGATTCCGGAGCCTATTCCCTCAACATCGGCCGGTCTCCCAGTAGAGCTGGGACAGGCCCTCTCTTCTATTGTTGGAATAATCCATCAAATGCAGAAGGAGAATCAGGAGAAGGCGGCTGCAATGAAACTGCGAATGCAGTGCCTTGCAGAATCACATGGGCCCCAGAAAAAGCTCAATGTGAAAGACCTTTCCTTGTGCTCAGATGCTAACCCATGGAGGTATGCTGAGCACATGCCGATGACGACTGGAAAGATCGTCATCTCGGATAAGCTGGGCTCAGTTCCCCTGGAGGAGGTGGAATTCTGGCCCAGCAAGGCATCATATCCGGACTGTTATGTCCGGCTGAGGAAGGAACCAGCTTCAAAGGAGGAGACAGAGCCGAAGGAGGTCATAGTGATGGACCATGCTAAGGCTCAAGCTCTACTTTCATCCTCGATGAAACAGAGGGGCTTCTCTAACTCAAAGGTAGCTGCATTGAACAGGAAGCTCCCTTCCTTTGTGTCCTCGCCTACTAGAGCCTTCCCCTTTTTACAGAAAGGGTTTGCGGCTGTACTAAAAGCAGTCGAGGCCGGCAAGCCTTGCCCCTCCCTAGAGGAGTGTAAACCCTTGTCGCTGGCCCTGCCTATGGACCACAAAGACTGGAAGGACGTCCATCTTACGTTCTCAGTTGGAAAGTTGGAGGCTGATATTGCCGGACGTCAGTTCGGCGAGGACCTCCCTAAGCTGTCTGACTTTCTTTTGCGAAGAAAGTTCGAGACAAAAGAAAGACTGGCTGCCTCAATGTCTCTTCAGACTACTCTCGAGACGATGGCAAGTGACCCCAAGGTCCATGAAATGTTCATGGTGGTGGCCAAGACTCATCTGGCCACAGTGACGAAGGACCTTTATGGCTTCGTCAGGGCAAGGAGAGCTTGTAGGGAGTTCGTGTTCACCTCGGCTACGGTGAGGCACGAGCCAAGGAAACTAATCTCCTCCAACATTTGGGGAAAAGACCTTTTCC
The DNA here is from genome assembly GCF_036898095.1 of Palaemon carinicauda. Taxonomy (NCBI): domain Eukaryota; kingdom Metazoa; phylum Arthropoda; class Malacostraca; order Decapoda; family Palaemonidae; genus Palaemon; species Palaemon carinicauda. The sequence continues at coordinate 18,199,122 of NC_090733.1, read as the reverse complement.
CTACCGACTTGGTCAAAGAAGTTGTTGATAAGGCCGCCTTGGAGAATAGAAACCTTCTCCAGAAGTGGGGTCTGGCTATCAAAAGAAAGTCTTCCCCGGATGAGGGTCCTCAACCAAAGAGGAAGACTATGAGGACTAGGCTACCGTCTCGGCCAGCCAAGCCTGTTAGACAGCAACAGCAACTGCACCAGATCGTGGCACAAACCCCGACCACTTTTCAGTGGGTACCCCAGGCCGTGTCGACACAGTCCACGGCATTCACCCCAGCGTTCGAAGGGCAGTCTACGTCCTTTCGAGCAAAGCCTAGAGGAGCAGCCAGAGGCTCTTCTAGACGCCCGTCAAGGGGAAGGGGATTCAAGGGTGGTCGTGGTCAGGAAGGCAAGACCTCAGGACGGCAGTCCAAGTGAGGTGATACCGGTAGGAGGGAGACTTCTGAAATTTCGGGATCGGTGGACCTTCGATCCCTGGGCCCACAGCCTACTCAAGAATGGACTGAGCTGGAGCTGGTACAGCACTCCACCCCCGTGCCTTCGGTTTTTCCAACACTCCACCCCTGTTATGGAGGAGTACGTTCAAGAACTGTTGGAGAAAAAAGGTGATCCGAAGGGTGAAGCCCATCAATTTCTAAGGGAGGCTGTTTTGTGACCCAAGAAAGACTCGGAAAAGCTCAGAGTCATTCTGGACTTGTCGCCACTCAACAAGTTCATAGTGAATTGCAAATTCAAAATGCTAACACTGCAACACATAAGGACTTTACTGCCCAAGAGTTCATATTCCGTCTCTATAGACTTGTCAGACGCCTATTGGCACATTCCAATCAGATATCGACTCTCCCCCTACCTAGGGTTCAGGCTACAACAAAGACTATACGCCTTCGGAGCCATGCCATTCGGGCTAAACATAGCCCCAAGGATTTTTACGAAGCTTGCGAGCGTAGCTCTCAAACAATTACGCCTAAAGGGAATTCAGGTAGTAGCCTACCTGGACGACTGGTTGGTGTGGGCAGCATCCGAGACAGAATGCTTGCAAGCTTCCAGTCAAGTGATCCAGTTCCTAGAGTACCTAGGCTTCAAGATCAACAGAAAAAAGTCTCGACTTTCTCCATCTCAAAAGTTCCAGTGGCTGGGAATCCACTGGGACTTTTTGTCACACCGTTTCTCCATCCCGGTGAAGAAAAGGAAGGAGATATCGGGTTCTGTCAAGAGACTTCTAGATTCCGAAAGGATATCAAGACGCAAGCAGGAGAGGGTACTGAGCTCTCTCCAGTTTGCTTCGGTGACAGACCCAGTGCTAAGAGCACAGCTAAAGGATGCAATAGGAGTTTGGAGAAGTTATGCATCAAACGCGCGAAGAGATCTGAGAAGACCAGCCGCTGCGGCTAAGTACTCTTCTCAGGCCTTGGTCCCAAGCCAGACATCTAAAGAAGTCGGTTCTTCTTCAGCCACCTCCCCCGTCGGTGACGATTCACTCAGACGCCTCGAAGAAGGGATGGAGAGGTCACTCTCATCGGAAAAAAGTCCAGGGGACTTGGTCCAAGCTATTCAAGACCTTTCACATAAAACTTTCTAGAAGCTATGGCAGTGCTCCTTACCTTAAAGAAAGTCTCCCCGCATCACTCGATCCACATAAGGTTGGCGATGGACAGCGAGGTAGTTGTGAGATACTTGAATCGACAAGGATCGAGGTCACCACCTCTCAACCAGGTGATGTTGGCCGTCTTCCGATTGGCGGAAAAGAAAAAGTGGTACCTGTCGGCAGTTCACCTTCAAGGAGTCCGCAATGTGACGGCGGACGCTCTATCCAGGTTCACACCGATAGAGTCGGAATGGTCCTTAGACGCAGGATCATTCTCCTTCATTCTGAATCAGTCCCAGAACTGCAGATAGACCTCTTTGCGACGAAAGACAACAAGAAGTTGCCCCTGTACGTGCCCCGTACGAGGACCCCTTAGCGGAAGCAGTGGACGCGATGTCCCTCGACTGGAACAGATGGTCCAAGATTTATCTGTTCCCTCCTCACAACCTTCTGTTGAGGGTCCTCAACAAACTGAGATCCCTCAAGGGGTAGCGGCAATAGTGGCCCACAAGTGGCCGAACAGCGTGTGGTTCCCCTTGGCATTGGAACTGTAGCTGAAGTTTGTACCGCTACCAGATCCAGTTCTGACCCAGCGAGTCCAGAAGTCAACTGTCTGCGCTTCATTACAGAAAACCCGGACCCTGCAGCTCATGATTTTCTCTCCCTAGCGGTGAGAAAGCGTTTCGGGATTTCGGAAGCCAGCATAGACTTCCTTGAGGAATATAAATGCAAATCTACTAGAAGGCAATATGAGTCATCTTGGAGAAAATGGGTGGCCTTTTGTCAAGGCGAAGAATCCGCAGGAGATCTTGACAGACTTCTGCTTGTCTTTCTTCTCCACCTCCATGGTCAAGGATTGGCAGCTAACACGATTTCAGCGTGTAAGTCTGCTTTGACAAGACCCATTCTATATGCCTTCCAGGTCGACCTAGGTAACGAGATCTTTAATAAAGTCCCGAAAGCCTGCGCTAGGCTCAGACCTTCAGCACCTCCAAAGCCCATTTCATGGTCTTTAGACAAGTTCTTCATTTTGCTTCTCTGTTGAGCAATGAAGAGTGTGTGTTAAAGGATTTGACACAAAAAGTTATTTTCCTATGTTGCACTCTCGTCCGGGGCCAGGGTTAGTGAGATTGTAGCCCTCTCGAGAGAGGCAGGTCGTGTTCAGTTCCTGGATGGGGGAGAACTGAACCTGTTTCCGGATCCGACGTTTCTCGCCAAGAATGAGTTACCCACCAACAGGTGGGGTCCCTGGAGAATCTGCCCTCTGAAAGAAGATGCATCTCTATGTCCAGTAGAATGCCTAAAGGTCTATCTTCATAGAACTTCAGACTTCAAGGATGGTCAACTATTCAGGTGAGAAACATCAGGCTCAAATTTATCTCTGAATCCACTCAGAGCAAAAATCACATATTTTATTCGCAGAGCGGATCCTGACAGTACACCCGCAGGTCACGATCCGAGGAAAGTTGCCTCATCCTTAAATTTCTTTAATTGTATGGATTTTGAACATCTCCGTTCATACACTGGCTGGAAGTCTTCCAGAGTGTTCTTTCGCCACTATGCGAAGCAAGTAGAGGAACTAAAGAGATCTGTGTTAACCCTACTGTTTAACTCTGCGAGGAACAGTGGTCTTAATTGGGACGATTAATTCCAGGGTGAGTGTGTAGTTACATA
>NC_090733.1:18165873-18190873 GCF_036898095.1 Palaemon carinicauda | reverse complement strand
ATATATATATATATATATATATATATATATATATATAACGGATTTTGAGCGAAGCGAAAAATCTATTTTTGGGTGAGATAGCCATGGCGTCCTGATGGAAGGTTCCTGTTTGGTAGCTTCCTTGGGTATAAGACTACTAAGATATTCCCAGAGAATTTAACCACAGGTTATCACAGAATTCTAACTTCTGGAGCGAGTATCTCAAAGGTTTCCCTTTAAGACATCGTAATACAACAGGGGACGCGCATGTCTGAACACGCCACATAGCTATCTTCACCCCGAACAGAGTTAATGCTTCGGTGTGTAAGGACTGAGAATAGCTGGGAGCCGTTCCACAGCTAATCTCGCTCGTGGCTACTACTGATACTCGAGACGTAAACAAACGGACGCCATTGCTCTAATGACGTCACGCCCGTCTTCATCCTGAAGCCAGTTGCTGCCCATCACCATGATACAATTGTGTAGGGTGGGAACAAAACTGGACGAAGTAGTAGGGAGGGTCCATCAGGACGCCATGGCTATCTCACCCAAAAATAGATTTTTCGCTTCGCTCAAAATCCGTTTTTTGGGCTCAAGCCATGGCGTCCTGATGGAAGAGTACCAGAGAATCAATGTATCGTGGTAGATTTTCCCCCAGTATTAAGTGCCTAGGCATTGACAAAACAGCAAAGTAATCTTAGGTAAAGAACCATAGGAACGAAGTATCCTGCCCCCCTTGGTAGGAAGTTCCCATGGGCTATGCCGACGTCAAAGTGGTATTGAAGGGCTATTCATCCTGACAGAAGAACTTGAAGAACTTAGATATGAAGCGGAATGTTTGATATTTGTATAGGAACATTCTGAATTAGACCAGTGGTGGTTGGGCACTGTGTATAGAGTTCATCTCTTGGTTATCAGAAGTAAGTATTCGTGTAGGAACCTTACTGAGACAGGGTGAATATAATTTAGGATTAGACATCTTAAATTCTTCATGACCATAAGAAAGGAGGAATAAATAAAACTATGACAGTATGTATTTCATAGTAAGTAGGAGCTGAAAGAGACGCATAAGTAATAAAATAGAAATTTTATTTCACAATGCAGAAATTAAATAATTTACAGCAAAAGTAAAGTTCATTTACAGTAATAATAATGTACATAGAAATAAAGGCTTGCTCTTGAATCTGAAAAGGAATTTCAGGATTAGTAGGTACTCGTTCTCGAGGAACGCAAGTCTTTAAACAACACATCATGCTTAAGGCATGCGGCACTTGTGTGACACTATGACATTTCACCTGGGATAAGAACAGTTATAAAAGCACTAAGTGTTTTTAGACATCACTATGAATCGCTCGAGGGTCAACATAGGCACCCGAAGAGTTAGAGTCCCAAGTAACTCACTGTTCTACGCAGAGTTAGGTGCAGGTTTCATAACACTACCTGCGGCTACCACAAAATGTTTGACTTCGTGCACTTGTTTCGCATAATGTTTAAAGAAAACTCGCGAGGACTTCCAGCCCGTAAAGTTTTTAAGGCTTTCAAAGTCCATGCTCTGAAAGAAGTTCAGAGAAGATGCCACTTTTCTAGGATCATGACCAGCGGGTGTACTGTTCGGATCCGCTCTGCGAATGAAGTAGGTGATTTTCGCTCTTAATTGTTTCAGTGACAGGTCGCTGCCCGATGTTTCTCCTTTGAAGAGTTGGCCTCCACCAAAGTTCGAAGTTCTGCGAAGATAGACCTTGAGACTCTCTACTGGACATAGAGAGACATCCTCCTTCAGGGGGCATATTCTCCAAGGGCCCCATCTTTTGGTGGGTAATTCGTTTTTAGCGAGAAACGTCGGATCAGGGGAGAGGGTCACTTCTCCTGAATCGGTAAACAGGATGTGTCCTTCTTCTCTTGATAATGCCACTATTTCGCTGACTCGAGCTCCCGAAGCGAGAGCAAATAAAAATATAACTTTCTGAGTCAGATCCTTGAGGGGGCATGAATCGTTGTCCAAGTTGGAGGCGAAATGGAGTACCTTGTCTAGTGACCAGGAGATCGGTTTCGGAGGGGGTGCTGGACGTAGGCGAGCACATGCTTTTGGTAATTTGTTAAAGATGTCGTTAGACAGATCAATTTGGAAAGCATATAGAATTGGTCTAGCCAAGGCCGATTTGCAGGTTGAAATCGTATTGGCTGCTAATCCTTGTCCATGAAGGTGAATGAAGAAGGACATACAGAAATCAATGGTGATTTCTTTAGGATTTTTTGCCTTGACAAAGGAGACCCATTTCCTCCAGGATGATTCATATTGCCGTCTCGTGGATTCGGTCTTGTATTCCTCTAGGAAGTCTAGACTTTTCTTCGAGATCCCAAACCTCTTCTTTGCGGCAAGGGAGAGAAAATCATGAGATGAAGGTCCTTGATTTTCGATGATGAAGCGAAGACAGTCGACTTCTGTACTTGTTGAGAGAGAACTGGGCCCGGGAGAGGGATCAGCTTGGGCTGCAGCTCCAGGACCAGGGGGTACCAGTTGCTCCGGGGCCACTTGGGAGCCACTAGGGCCGCTGTCCCTTTGAAGGTTCTCAGTTTGGAGAGGACTTTCAACAGAAGGTTGGTGGGAGGGAACAGGTATATCTTGGACCACCTGTTCCAGTCCAGTGACATGGCGTCCACCGCTTCTGCTTTGGGGTCCTCGTACGGGGCTACATACAGAGGAAGTTGATTGTTGTCGCTCGTTGCAAAGAGATCTATCTGAAGTTCTGGGACTTGGTGAGAGATGAAGGAGAACGATCTTGCGTCTAGAGACCATTCCGACTCTATCGGGTTTGTCCGAGATAGAGCATCCGCTGTCACATTGCGGAATCCTTGTAGGTGAACTGCAGACAGGTGCCACTTCTTCTTCTCCGCCAGACGGAAGATTGGGAGAAGCACCTGATTTATCTGGGGCGATCTTGAGCCTTGGCGATTGAGACAACGAACTACCACCGAGTTGTCTAGGGTTAGACGGATGTGGATCGAGGGCGGCGGGGATAACTTCTTCAGAGTTAGAAGGACCGCCATGGCCTCCAAGATGTTTATGTGGAACGTCTTGAATAGTGGAGACCAGGTACCTTGAGCCTGTTTCAGGTGGGAGTGACCTCCCCAACCTTCCAGTGAGGCATCCGTGTGGATGTTGAGTGATGGAGGAGGGTGTTGGAGAGGAATGGACCTTTTCAGGGCCTTTGCTTCCGACCACGGCTTTAGGAGGCGTCGTAGTCTGTTTGGAAGCCGTCTCTTGAGGTCTCTTCGAGCGATGGATGCCGAGCGTCTCCAGACTCCCGCGGCATCCTTTAGCTGTGCACGAAGCACTGGGTTTGTCACTGAGGCGAATTGTAGAGAGCCTAGAACTCGTTCCTGCTGTCGTCTTGAAATGCGTTTGGATTTCAGTAGTCGCTTGACAGACCCTGCTATTTCCTTCCTTTTCTTCTGGGGGATGGAAAGGCGGTGTGACTGAAGATTCCAGTGGATTCCCAACCACTGAAACTTCTGAGCTGGAGAGAGGCGAGATTTCTTCTCGTTGATCTTGAATCCCAGGTGTTCTAAGTACTGGGTAACTTCGTTGCAAGACTTTGCACACTCTTCGGGCGATGGAGCCCAGACTAGCCAATCGTCAAGGTAGGCCATCACCTGGACGTTTCTTAGGCGGAACTGTTGTACTATGGCATCCGCCAGTTTTGTGAAGATCCGAGGGGTCACATTGAGGCCGAATGGCATGGCCCGGAAGGCGTAGCTTTTCCTTTGGAGTCGAAATCCTAGGTAGGAGGAAGCGTGATGGTTCATTGGAATGTGCCAATAGGCATCCGCCAGGTCTATAGAGACCGTGTAGGAACCTTGAGGCAGAAGGGTCCTTATTTGTTGAAGCGTCAGCATCTTGAATTTGTTGTTCTCTATGAACTTGTTGAGGGGGGATAAGTCCAGAATGACTCTGAGTTTGTCTGAGTCCTTCTTGGGAACACAAAACAGTCTCCCTTGGAACCTGGTGGACTTTACCTTCCTTATCACCTTCTTGTTCAAGAGGTCTAGAACATATTCTTCCAGAAGGGGGGTCGATTGCTGGAAGAACTGCTGGAAGATTGGGGGTGGTTGCGTCCAACTCCAGCCTAGACCGTTCTTGATGATGCTGTGTGCCCAGGGATCGAAGGTCCAACGATCCTGGAATTGGCGGAGTCTTCCTCCCACCGGAAGCACTTCATTGCTTCTGGTGTCCCGAGGACTTGTTGCCTCGGCCGCTAGCTCCCTTTCCTCCTCTACCTCTGGAGGGACGGCGAGATGCGTCTCTGCTTGCACCCCTGAACGAGCCTCTACCTTTGGCATGAAAGGTAGTGGATGGTTGCTCAAAGGCAGGGGTGAAGACCGGTGACTGTGACAACACCGGTTGGGGGACCAATTGAAAGGTCTGTTGTGGTTGGGCAACCACTTGGGAGGTAGCGGGTCCCGGAAACTGACGTCGTTGCTGACGTTGCTGGGGTTTTGGCTTCTGAGGTTTCCTCTTAGGCTGAGGTCCATCGTCCTGAGAGGGTTTCCTTTTTCTGGACATGCCCCACTTGTGGAGAAGGTTCCTATTCTCCGTGGCGGCTCTGTCAGTTATTTCCTTGACAAGGTCAGAAGGGAACAGGTGCTTTCCCCAGATGTTGGAGGAAATCAGCCTCCGGGGTTCGTGTTTCACGGTGGCACCGGCAAACACGAATTCACGACAGGCTCTTCGAGCCTTTATGAAGTGGTACAAGTCCTTCATTACTGTCAGTAAGTGGGATTTGGAGAGTACCATGTAGTGATCTGGTACTCTAGTGTCACAGGCCATCACTTCCAGTTGGACTTGATGAGAAAGAGATGCCGCAAGCCTCTCCTTCGTGTCTTGTTCCCGGCGAAGGAGGTGATCGTTGAGCTTAGGGAGGTCTTCATTAAACTGACGTCCAGCGACGTCAGGATCGAGCCTTCCCACGACGAAAGTATGCTGAACATCTTTCCAGTGTCGAGCGTCAGGGGGGGTCACGATGGAGAAGGGTCTGCACTCCTCCAGTGCAGGGCAGGGTTTCCCTTCTTCCGCCGCTTTAAGGCATGCAGCTAAGGCCTTTTCCAAGAAAGGAAGAACCGCAGTGTCAGGTGCAACGTACGTAGGATGCTTCTTGCTCAAAGCCGGAAGCTTAGAGCAGGTAAAGCCCCTACTCTTAAATGCGGAGGCTAGCATAGCCTGGGCCTTTGTGAGATCGAACACTATCTCTTCTTTAGGTTCGGTCTCTTCCTTCGAGGCAGGTTCGGAACGAAGCCGGACGTAACAGTCCGGGTAGGCCTCAAAGCTTGGGAAGAACTCCACATCTTCCAACGGGACCGTGCCGATCTTATCACTAACAAAGATCCTGCCGGTCGCAATAACCATATGCTCTGCATACCTCCACGGGTTGGCATGAGAGCAAGCGGGGAGATCCTTGACCGAAATCTTCTTCGGTTCTCTGGATCCAATCATCGACCTGATGGACTCCTGGTTCTCCTTCAGCCTGTCGTCCATGACGGCTCTAATCAGCCGGATCAGTTCTTGGGTAGAAGAAGAAGGATCCGGAGTCGAGGAGGTAGACGGAATGGACATTTCCGTCGGTGTAGGAGTAGGAGGAGGGATGGACGAGGGAGCAGCTCCAAGCTCCGACTCGGTGTACTCCACCTTGTCTTCGTCCTCTTCGGCTCCTTGAGCCATAAGCGTCTTCTCCGTGTCTTCCGAGACGTCTGAGATCTGTTCATCATCCTCGGAATCTAAACGACACTCGTGCGTGGACTGAGCCATGACCACATCAGGTTCCACCGTAATTTGGACAGTGGGGATCACATCTTTTGGTACCACTGAGTCAGGGGAGGCCTTAGGGAACAATAGGGACCTCAGTTCTTCGGTGGCCAGGTACGGTCCAGTAGCATTTTTCTGAAAGCCACGCACCCACTTGCGCAGCTTTTCACGAGAAATGTCTCTAACCTCCGCTGAGGGAGGGTTATGGAAGGCCTCAACTAGGTGGGCCTGGCAGACCGTACAATCCAGTGGATTCCAAAACTTCAAATCCCCTTTCTTGTCTGCACAAGGGGCGTGAGTCCTGCAAGCCGTATGCCCGTAAAACTGCGGGCGTTTCACAGAGCAGAAGGCGAAGTCACACTTCATCTGCTCCTCCTGTGGAAGAAAGAGAAAATGAGTATGGGGGAGTCATAAGAATGGCTCTTAAACTAAGTTAATATTAATCATTAATTTTAACTTAAAGAAGGTGTGATGCATAGAGAATGAAAACAGTAAAGGAGAACATGCTCCATGCATCTCGCCCGGCTGGTTACCACAAGCTTGGTCCTTGGATAATCCAAATGACCGAGATCATTGGATATAGTTTCCTAGAATTCCCAGTATTTTGGAACTCCATGGAAAACCAAGGACAAGATTGGGATCGAATTCATTCGGTTCCCAGTTAAGAGCCAGAAGGCCTCATTTAAAGGGTAACTGCTTCTGGCAACCAGCCGTGCTAAGATGCACATAGCATGCTGGAATTAGAAGAATGCAAAGAGACAGCATGATCACTAATAGAGCAGTACTAGGTACTGATCTTAATAGCAGAAGCAGCTTATCTGTTTGCGATATAGGGCTATCCTAGTCTTATGATAGCTACAGTAAGGGGGTGCAAGTATTCTTGACGCCTCCGGGGCATCCGGCAAGCCGCCGGCATGCCGGAGCTCGCTCCAGCATAGATTCTCGCATTAGGACAGACAATTTTCAAAAGTCAGTTAAATACCAGGATGGCGGCCGCCGGCACAACGGCGGCACGCCGGCAGGAAGCGGCGGCTCCGGCAGTCGGAGGATGCCAGGTTGGTGACTGGGATAAGGATGGTAAAGGCAGTATCGGGTTGCCGGCAGTATATGCCGGCACTCCGGTGATCGACCGGCAAGCGGACGATTAGATAGGAGTAGGAGAGCCGCCGGTAGTAGCCGGCGGCAGCCGGCAGTCCCTCGGTACACGGGGGGCTGGCGGCAAGGGTAGGGAAGTCACCAAGTAGGAGGCAGGTATTGCCGACAGTAGAGGCGGCAAGAGACCGGCACCCGGATAGATAGAGAGACAGGGGGGAGGGGGGAAGGGATGCAGGAAGTACCATCAGGGTTCCAGACATCCCTCCCCCTCCCTGAGGGGGTGTACCCATGATAGAGGCAGGCTCTAACATCCATGAGCAGGGGTCACTAGGGACCGGGAGCAAGGTAGCCCAAGGGAGGGCTAGGGAACACCCAAGAGGGGGGGGGGGGAGACTCCCATATGCTGAACTATACCAGTAACTAACCTTATAGGACACTATGAAGGTATATGTACCAGAGTGGACTGCACAAGGAAGCTCGGGTAGCCCTACTCTTCCACCCTAAGGAGGAGTTGTAGGACAGGGGACAGATGAGTATAAACTAACCTAAGCATAGGCTAGGCTATACAAGAGATAGGTGGGGAGGGAGAAGAGAGAAGTCTTCCCAGGAAGGGTTTCTGTACCAGAGCGGCCACTAAGGAAAGGGAGGACACTCCCTAACCTAAGATCAGGCTGATCGGCTAAAACGGTGCAAGAGTACAGTTTCAGCATGGAACAGAGAAACCTTCCTAACCCAACCTAGAACAGGGCTAAAAGTCCTGAACTAGGCAAGGAAGAAGACATATCGCTATCGCAGGAAAGTCATAGACTATCCTAGCCATAGAGGTAGGCTAGCCTAACCTCACTCTCGGACGCAGCCCTAAAGGGGGTTCATTCCTTTAGGGAGGACAGAGAGGCGATATATACTCTATTAGACAATTAATCCCTTTACTCAGAAAAGGGATCAAGGCTAAATAGAGGGAATGCCAAGGCAGGGGATGAAGGAAGCATATAGGGATCCTAATATTAGGTTAGGCTAGAAAGAATCACTGACTAGCCTATCCCCTATATGGTCCCTGAAGGCGAAAATATTTGCATCACTGTCAAAAGTATTGTAAAATAATAATACCACTATCTTCATAACTTAGTCTAGGATCACTAATAAATCATGCATGAACACTTGTATGTAGGCTCCTGGCCTGGGGGCTATAGTAGCCGACTGGTATGAGGTCAATCGATGACCGATAAAAAGCGTCTAAACACGATATAAAAGTTCCTAGCTATGAAGACTAAATAAACTAATGTATTCGATTAGTATATAATGCCGGAAACGTTGTTGTGGCTAACTAAATAAGACATGCATAACAACAACGACGCCATAAAATGGCGGGTCCGGTAGAGGCACAGCTCTGCCACAAAACATCAATTATTTCGAAAAGTAATATTTACTTTACGGCCAGAGCTTAATTAAACAATACTGGAACCTTGTACTCAACTTTCCAGAAGAAGGCGAGGCTGAAGGTAACGACATAGCGAAGATGCAAAGCGATAAAGATAACACAGGGAAAATCCGTCTAAGTAGGGCAGCTACTAAACAAAGGATGAAGACGGGCGTGACGTCATTAGAGCAATGGCGTCCGTTTGTTTACGTCTCGAGTATCAGTAGTAGCCACGAGCGAGATTAGCTGTGGAACGGCTCCCAGCTATTCTCAGTCCTTACACACCGAAGCATTAACTCTGTTCGGGGTGAAGATAGCTATGTGGCGCGTTCAGACATGCGCGTCCCCTGTTGTATTACGATGTCTTAAAGGGAAACCTTTGAGATACTCGCTCCAGAAGTTAGAATTCTGTGATAACCTGTGGTTAAATTCTCTGGGAATATCTTAGTAGTCTTATACCCAAGGAAGCTACCAAACAGGAACCTTCCATCAGGACGCCATGGCTTGAGCCCAAAAATATATATATATATATGTGTGTGTGTGTGTGTGTATATATATATATATATATATATATATATATATATATATATATATATATATATATATATATATATATATATATATATATATATATATATATATATATATATATATATATATATATATATATATATATATTTACACACACATATATATGTATATATATATATATATATATATATATATATATATATATATATATATATATATATATATATATATATATATATATATATATATATTTCTGGTTGATTATATATTTTTTTGGGCTCAAGCCATGTCGTCCTGATGGAAGTTCCTATAGGGTAGCTTCCTAGGGTATATTACAACTACGGCGATATTCCCAGAGAATTTACCTTAAGGTACCAGAATTCTAACTCCTGGAGCGAGTATCCCTCGTGAAAGGGATATCGCGACATATCAGAGGACGTATTCTAGACACGTCACATGGCAATCTACATCCTGGACAGAGATTTCGTCTCGTAGGAGGTGATTGACGAGATACGAATTCGGGAAAGAAAAAGGGGAGCCGCTCCCAAGGCTTCCCTATCCCCCGATTCGTATGCGTGCCTGGCGCCAATCCTGGCGCCATCTGTATTCCTTTTTGCATAGCTTAAAAACTCGGTGTTTTTTCCTGTTTTTCTCGCAAATCTTGGATGTATTCGGCTTTTCATGGCTTCTTCGTCTTCGTTGGCCTCTGATAAGTTGAGTATAGTGTCTGTTATGTATAAATGTAGGCTCTTGGTAAAATTTTGAGTGATTAATAGGAGTAATCTTTGATACAAGAGCCGTAGCCTACCAGAGGTGTCCTGGACACTGTCGCTCGCTAGGTATAAATTAGTTAGTCAGAGCGACATTCCTGGTTGTTTTGCTTTAATAAATTTTAGCTATTTAGCTTTACATAGGATTTCCTTTCGTGCTTAGTATTATTTGGCGAAGTATTCGCCATTCTGGCCTACGCTAGGCCATGTAGCCTAGTCGTTTGGTCCTAGTACTTCATGCATGAATTTGGTTTTTCCGAGTGTAATTAAAATTTTATTGAAGCTTTAGGCTATATTTTATACATTTTAGACTGTGTGGAATATTTCCAAGATTGTATATGTGTGAGTTTCGGTGAATTAGGTAATCGATTCTCTTGGTGCCTAGGCTAATTGCTTATGGATCCTTAGTATACTTTATCATACTCCCCGGTTGCTTTCTTTTCTTCGGAGAAGGTATGCAATCCCTTTCCCTCGGTTTAAGCCTTGGGCTTATCCCTAAGTGATTTTTTCCGAATTTATTTTCGATAAAACTATACTAGGGTGTTACTGTACCTTCCTGTTCCTGTAGTTATGGTTCAAGAGGGACAGAACAACAGAGTTTTTAGTCTGAGTCTGTGTTGTCTGGCTTGGGGCAGAGTCCCCCTCGCTGACCTAACACATACAAAGGGAGCTTAGCTCCCTTAGGTCACTACCGAAGGTTTCTGTAGTTATGATTCCTTCTTTTGTGATCGACCAGACTAAGTCCTGTTGCTGTTCTCGGGGGAGGATAAGTTCTTCCCTTGGGAGTAGCAACGCCTTCCTTGCTTTGGTGCTCTGGAAGCTGGCAAGTATGGCTGGCCTTTTCCCTTAGATCTCCCTTAGGCTAAGATAAGTTTCTTGGCTGCGGGTGATCTGTCACTAAAGCAAGGTTGGCAGGACCCTCTTGTCCCTTCCCCCTCTATCTCCGTAATGGCCTAGCCATTACTGTACTGTACCTTGCCTGCCAGCAGAGCTGGCCGGCAGGGGTCTTACTGTACTGTACGTCGTTCTACTTCTGGACCTAGTATAGGTTGGGATGTGGAATTGACTCAGCCCATTGCCGACCGGCAGAGCTGCTGGCCGGCAAGGGTCTTATGTTTTTGAGTGCTGCCCGGACCTCTCTTGGTCCCTCATCCATGCCTGCCGGCAGAGCCGGACGGCATTGGTCAAGGAAGCCTGAATTAGTTTCTCCCCTTCCTTATATGCACTCTTTCGGTTGCCGGGCTTGGAGGTAGTGTACACTCTTATCCCGGCATCCATTCTATTTTCTTCTAGTGCTGTACCTGTCCCGTCTGCCGGCCTATGAGGCCGGCAGCCGGGCAGGTGTAGTTCTCTGGTTCTTTTGCTGCCGGATGGCATCGGTCTTGTACCTTTGCCGGCCGGCTTATGTCAGTCCTTGTCTGCCGGTCACCAAGAGTGTGGCCGGCAGCTGGGTACTACCTTGTGTAGTTGCTGGCCGGCAGCCATTGCCGGCCAACACTGGCTGTTACCAGCCGGCAGTTGCTGCCGACCGGCACAGGCATTTGAACCAGAGTGCTGCCGCCCTATAGCTGTTAAGTAGTATACTTTAAAGCTAGTTGTGGTGTGTGCCGGCCGGCAAAGGCAGGCCGGCACACATCCCCCTATACTGTACTAGTATTCTTCTGTATAGCATATACAGTAAGAAGAAAACTATAGTAAAGGTTTTGGTACAGCACTGTATCTTCTAACACTATTGTGTTTTCTTGCACATCCCTTTGCTGTTGCCCTCAGATAGGAAGCTGAGTTCTTCCCTGTCTATCATCCAGGATTTTAAAATCATTGCTTAGGTGTGAGCTCCATCTGTATCCTCTGGAAACCTTGCATTGGTTACTCTAGAAGAGATAAACCATTTTTGATTTTATTATCTGGAAGGCTGCAACAATGGGTTGTGAGGGAAACACAAGTGTGTGTCTTTCCTTTCTGAATTGTTATGCTATACTATGCATATCCAGTGATACATAGTTCACTTGATACTCATGGAAATTTCTTCTCTTTACAGAAGGACACTCTGAAGTGGGGAAGTGCTTTCTGCAATGTCAGCAGCAAGAACCTCTGCGGACATGACTTTTGTAGGAGACACGCAGCATACGCTGTCTCCAAGGATGATCTCCGGTATTGGGACCCTCAGGTATGTACTGTGTGCACTAACCTGATTAATGAGACATTTAAATAGCTAGGAAGAAGCTTCGTACCTAGGTAAGAGGCTTCCAAAAGAACACTTCTGGCCCTTATCTTCCAAGTGAGAAGATGAGGGCGTATCCTTTCCCTAAGGCATCAGCTGATGCAGTGATTCCCCAGCCTCAAGAGGAGATCCCCTAAGTTCAGATCCAGGTGGATGCTGAAGTCGCGGTCGCGATGCAAGACATCCAGCTACATGACAGGATGTCTGATGTGGACGGGTGTCAGGAGGAAGACCTCCTGGCAGAAGCCCAGGATGAAGTTCAAGCCCCTCTACATCGGCCGGTCTCCCAGTAGAGCTGGGACAGGCCCTCTCTTCTATTGTTGGTATGATCCAACAAATGCAGAAGAAGAATCAGGAGAAGACAGCTGCAATGGAACTGTGAATGCAGTGCCTTGCAGAATCACATGGGCCCCAGAAAAAGCTCAATGTGAAAGACCTTCCCTTCTGCTCAGATGCTAACCCATGGAGGTATGCTGAGCACATGCCAATGACGACTGGAAAGATCGTCATCTCGGATAAGCTGGGCTCAGTTCCCCTGGAGGGTGGAATTCTGGCCCAGCAAGGCATCATATCCGGACTGTTATGTCCGGCTGAGGAAGGAACCAGCTTCAAAGGAGGAGACAGAGCCGAAGGAGGTCATAGTGATGGACCATGCTAAGGCTCAAGCTCTACTTTCATCCTCGATGAAAGAGAGGGGCTTCTCTAACTCAATGGTAGCTGCATTGAATAGGAAGCTCCCTTCCTTTGTGTCCTCGCCTACTAGAGCCTTCCCCCTTTTACAGAAAGGGTTTCTGGCTGTACTAAAAGCAATCGAGGCCGGCATGTCTTGCCCCTCCCAAGAGGAGTGTAAACCCTTCCCTTGTCGCTGGCCCTGCCTATGGACCACAAAGACTGGAAGGACGTCCATCTTACGTTCTCAGTGGGAAAGTTGGAGGCTGATATTGCCGGACGTCAGTTCGGCAAGGACCTCCCTAAGCTGTCTGACTTTCTTTTGCGAAGTAAGTTCGATACAAAAGAAAGACTGGCTGCCTCAATGTCTCTTCAGACTACTCTCGAGACGATGGCAAGTGACCCCAAGGTCCATGAAATGTTCATGGTAGTGGCCAAGCCTCATCTGGCCACAGTGACGAAGGACCTTTATGGCTTCGTCAGGGCAAGGAGAGCTTGTAGGGAGTTCGTGTTTATCTCGGCTACGGTGAGGCACGAGCTAAAGAAACTAATCTCCTCCAACATTTGGGGAAAAGACCTTTTTCCCTACCGACTTGGTCAAAGAAGTTGTTGATAAAGCCGCCTTGGAGAATAGAAACCTTCTCCAGAAGTGGGGCCTGGCTATCAAAAGAAAGTCTTCCCCGGATGAGGGTCCTCAACCAAAGAGGAAGACTATGAGGACTAGGCTACCGTCTCGGCCAGCCAAGCCTCTTAGACAGCAACAGCAACTGCAATTGCCATTGCCCCCAGTGCCCCAGATCGTGGCACAAACCCCGACCACCTTTCAGTGGGTACCCCAAGCCGTGTCGACACAGTCCACGGCATTCACCCCAGCGTTCGAAGGGCAGTCTACTTCCTTTCGAGCAAAGCCTAGAGGAATAGCCAGAGGCTCGTCTAGACGCCCCTCAAGGGGAAGGGGATTCAGGGGTGGTTGTGGTCAGGAAGGCAAGTCCAAGTGAGGTGATACCGGTAGGAGGGAGACTTCTGAAATTTCGGGATCGGTGGACCTTCGATCCCTGGGCCCAAAGCCTACTCAAGAATGGACTGGGCGGGAGCTGGTAAAGCACTCCACCCCCGTACCTTCGGTTTTTCTAACACTCCACCCCCGTTATGGAGGAGTACGTTCAAGAACGGTTGGAGAAAAAGGGTGAAGCCCATCAATTTCTAAGGGAGGCTGTTTTGTGTTCCCAAGAAAGACTTGGAAAAGCTCAGAGTCATTCTGGGCTTGTCGCCACTTTACAAGTTCATAGTGAATTGCAAATTCAAAATGCTAACACTGCAACACATAAGGACCTTACTGCCCAAGAGGGCATATTCCGTCTCTATAGACTTGTCAGACGCCTACTGGCACATTCCAATAAGCCATCGACTCTCCCCCTACCTAGGGTTCAGGCTACAACAAAGACTATACGCCTTCGGAGCCATGCCATTCGGGCTAAACATAGCCTCAAGGATTTTTACGAAGCTTGCGAGCGTAGCTCTCAAACAATTTCGCCTAAAGGGAATTCAGGTAGTAGCCTACCTGGACGACTGGTTGGTGTGGGCAGCATCCGAGACAGAATGCTTGCAAGCTTCCAGTCAAGTGATCCAGTTCCTAGAGTACCTAGGCTTCAAGATCAACAGAAAAAGTCTCGACTTTCTCCATCTCAAAAGTTCCATTGGCTAAGATCCACTGGGACCTTTTGTCACACCGTTTCTCCACCCCGGCAAAGAAAAGGAAGGAGATATCGGGTTCTGTCAAGAGACTTCAAGATTCCGAAAGGATATCAAGACACGAGCAGGAGAGAGTACTGCGCTCTCTCCAGTTTGCTTCGGTGACAGACCCAGTGCTAAGAGCACAGCTAAAGGATGCAATCGGAGTTTGGAGAAGTTATGCATCAAACGCGTGAAGAGATCTGAGAAGACCAGCCGCTTCGGCTAAGTACTCTTCTCAGGCCTTGGTCCCAAGCCAGACATGTAAAGAAGTCAGGTTCTTCTTCAGCCACCTCCCCCGTCGGTGACGATTCACTCAGACGCCTCGAAGGAGGGATGGGGAGTCGCTCTCATCGGAAAAAAGTCCAGGGGACTTGGTCCAGACTATTCAAGACCTTTCTCATAAAACTTTCTAGAAGCTATAGCAGTGCTCCTTACCTTAAAGAAAGTCTCCCCGCGTCATTCGTTCTACATAAAGTGGTAATAGACAGCGAGGTAGTTGTGAGATACTTGAATCGACAATAATCGAGGTCACCACCTCTCAACCAGGTGATGTTGGCCGTCTTCCGATTGGCGGAAAAGAAGAAGTGGTACCTGTCAGCAGTTCACCTTCAAGGAGTCCGCAATGTGACAGCAGACGCTCTATCCAGGTTCACACCGATAGAGTCGGAATGGTCCTTAGACGCAGGATCATTCTCCTTCATTCTGAATCAGTCCCAGAACTGCAGATAGATCTCTTTGCGACGAAAGACAACAAGAAGTTGGCCCTGTACGTGCCCCGTACGAGGACCCCTTAGCGGAAGCAGTGGACGCGATGTCCCTCGACTGGAACAGATGGTCCAAGATTTATCTGTTCCCTCCTCACAACCTTCTGTTGAGGGTCCTCAACAAACTGAGATCCTTCAAAGGGTAGCGGCAATAGTGGCCCACAAGTGGCCGAACAGCGTGTGGTTCCTCCTGGCATTGGAACTGTAGCTGAAGTTTGTACCACTACCAGATCCAGTTCTGACCCAGCGAGTCCAGAAGTCAACTGTCTGCGCTTCATTACAGAAAACCCGGACCCTGCAGCTCATGATTTTCTCTCCCTAGCGGTGAGAAAGCGTTTCGAGATTTCGAAAGCCAGTATAGACTTCTTTGAGGAATATAAATGCAAATCTACTAGAAGGCAATATGAGTCATCTTGGAGAAAATGGGTGGCCTTTTGTCAAGGCGAAGATTCCGCAGGAGATCTTGACAGACTTCTGCTTATCTTTTTTCCCCACCTCCATGGTCAAGGGTTGGCAGCGAACACGATTTCAGCGTGTAAGTCTGCTTTGACAAGACCCATTCTATATGCCTTCCAGGTCGACCTAGGTAACGAGATCTTTAATAAAGTCCCGAAAGCCTGTGCTAGGCTCAGACCTTCAGCACCTCCAAAGCCCATTTCATGGTCTTTAGACAGTTCTTCATTTCGCTTCTCTGTTGAGCAATGAAGAGTGTGCGTTAAAGGATTTGACACAAAAAGTTATTTTCCTATTTTGCACTCGCGTCCGGGGCCAGGGTTAGTGAGATTGTAGCCTCTCGAGAGAGGCAGGTCGTGTTCAGTTCCTGGATGGGGAAGAACTGAACCTGTTTCTGGATCCTACGTTTCTCGCCAAGAATGAGTTACCCACCAACAGGTGGGGTCCCTGGAGAATCTGCCCTCTGAAAGAAGATGCATCTCTATGTCCAGTAGAATGCCTAAAGGTCTATCTTCATAGAACTTCAGACTTCAAGGGCGGTCAACTATTCAGGGGAGAAACATCAGGCTCAAATTTATCTCTGAATCAACTCAGAGCGAAAATCACATATTTCATTCGCAGAGCGGATCCTGACAATACACCCGTAGGTCACGATCCGAGGAAAGTTGCCTCATTCTTAAATTTCTTTAATTGTGGATTTTGAACATCTCCGTTCATACACTGGCTGGAAGTCTTCCAGAGTGTTCTATCGCCACTATACGAAGCAAGTAGAGGAACTAAAAGAGATCTGTGGTAGCAGTGGGTCGCGGTGTTAACCCTACTCTTTAACTCTGCGAGGAACAGTGGTCTTAATTGGGACGATTAATTCCAGGGTGAGTGTGTAGTTACATACTGTACTACAAACTAAGTGAGGGCACTGTGTTGCCCATCCATTTCCGAAGGTGAACCTAGCATAAGTGCAGACATGTGTGCCGAGCGTTTCTAACGCTAATGTCATTGATTTGTAATACAGGCTTTTATGACTTTGATACCTCGGTATCTTAAAAGTGGCATCTAATGTTTTTTCTTTCAGACAAACAAGCTCTGTTTACTATCATACTTATGCTTATAGTTTTGGGTTATCCTCTTTTTATATATATATATATATATATATATATATATATATATATATATATATATATATATATATATATATATATATATATATATATATATATATATATATATATATATATATATATATATATATATATATATATATATATATATATATATATATATATATATATATAATTGTGGTTAACCTGTCTATTTATTGCCTGTCAATAATCTGGTTCTTGAGAACCTTGCGTCTCCTTCACCTGCGTCAATTTATTGGTATAATTGAGCATTCATTCTATGTACCTTATCTAGGATAATTCTAATAGAATTGTTCCTTTATGCAAGCTATGTTGCATTGGTTTTCCTCCTATGCGGATATAAAACCTTTGTCCAATACAAGTATTGTGCGGAAAACTGGTCGATATTTCATATTGACGCAGTGGTCCTTTACAAACTATGCTTTACTTAATATAGGGCGAGACCACTATATTAGCTTGCCTGGTATTCATACATAGGTATATGTACTCTTCGAGACTTTTCCAGAGTCTAGTAGGACTGTTCGCTGTAGGGGACAGGAAGCTCTAACATGGTTTATAGTTAGTTGAAAAGATGTATAACGGTAACATCTTAGGTCTCTAGGTCTAGTCGACCGGGAAAAATTACATCCGGGGAGTACGGCAGGTTCTGAGAATCCACAGATACAGTAATGCTCTGGTATACTTCCATCAGGACGACATGGCTTGAGCCCTAAAAACGGATTTTGAGCGAAGCGAAAAATCTATTTTTGGGTGAGATGGCCATGTCGTCCTGATGGACCCGCCCTTGCCTTTCTAAGAAAGGGCTGTAGGACCCCTCCCTAAATACAGTATCTGTAGCACCTCGTGTACGCTACAAGGAATACAGATGGCGCCAGGATTGGCGCCAGGCTCGCATACGAATTGGGGGATAGGGAAGCCTTGGGAGCGGCTCCCCTTTTTCTTTCCCGAATTCGTATCTCGTCAATCACCTCCTACGAGACGAAATCTCTGTCCAGGATGTAGATTGCCATGTGACGTGTCTAGAATACGTCCTCTGATATGTTGCGATATCCCTTTCACGAGGGATACTCGCTCCAGGAGTTAGAATTCTGGTACCTTAAGGTAAATTCTCTGGGAATATCGCCGTAGTTGTAATATACCCTAGGAAGCTACCGTATAGGAACTTCCATCAGGACGACATGGCCATCTCACCCAAAAATGGATTTTTCGCTTCGCTCAAAATCTGTTATATATATATATATATATATATATATATATATATATATATATATATATATATATATATATATATATATATATATATATATATATATATATATATATATATATATATATATATATATATATATATATATATATATATATATACAGTAATAACTTGAGATACGAGCTTAATGTGTTCAATGATCCAGGCTCTTATGTCAATTTGCTCGTATCTCGAATCAATTTTTCCTATATAATATAACTCAATAAAAATTAACCCGTTAACACCCTCTGAAAAAAAAACCCAGAAACATTATGTTATGATCTGCAATGAAATATGACATTATTATGGAGTTTAAATATAACTTAAATGAGATTAGCTTACTATACACACACTTAAAAATAAATGTTAATTTTATGTTACACTAAACTTAATTCTAATTTCGTTTTCATTTTTATTTTCTTACTTTTCTTCTGGCTTGGCTCTTTTTGCCTTACTTTCACCTTCACCTTTTGCTGGCCTTTTTAAAAGGAACCTATCTAGAGAAGTTTGCTTTTGTGTCTATTCAAAATGTTACAAAAATGACGTACGCAAGTGCCGTCACAAAAGGCTAACACGCGACCACCAGCCTATTTGTCTTGTTATCTCTTTCCCATAAAATGAGAAAACTCCTGCCACTTTGCTAACATGTCTTTGATTTCCATCGAAGAAAGGTGGCCCTTGGCTTCTACCTCCTCCTCGCTACTGAGCTATTACAACACCTCCAAATGTTGCATCTCCTGGAGCTCAATCAATTCCTGTGTCGTGAGGTCTTCCTGATGCTCCTCGACAAGGTCGTTTACGTCTGCCTCATCGACATCGAGCCAAATGAACTTTCAAAACCACACAGTTTTATCCACCATGACAGGTTCAGGGCCATGACGGTCTGGCGTATCGAATCCTTCAAAGTCCCTCTCAGTAATGGAAGCTGACCACAATTCCTTTCATGCTGAATTAAGAGTTCTTCAAGTGACAACCTGCCATGCATCATCAATAATTTTCAAGTAGTGGACAATATTGAAATGTTCCTCCCAAAATTCACAAAGTATGAAATTGGTGTTGTCTGTGATATCAAAGCATTTCTTAAACAAATGCTTCATGTACAGTTTTTTAAATTTGGAAATTACTTGTTGGTCCATGGGCTGGAGGAGTGGCGTGGTGTTGGTTAGGAGATAAAGGACCTTGATGAGCCTGTACTCATCAAGAATGTGCTCTTTGAGACCAGGAGGGTAACTAAGGGCATTGTCGAGGACCAGGAGACATATCATTGGCAGGTTTTTCTCCTTCAAATATTTTTTGACTGCCGTACCAAAGCACAGATTAATCCATTCTGTGAAGAAATGCCGCGTAACCCAAATCTTACCATTAGCACTCCACTTCACTTGCAATTTTTCTTTCAAAATCCTTTGGCTCTTTAAAGTATGTGGGTTTTCTGAGTGGTAAACCAGCAGTGGCTTGACCTCACAGTCACCGCTGCTATTGACACACAAGGGTAGAGTTACCCGGTCCTTCAAAGGTTTATGTCCCGTTAGTCTCTTCTCTTCTGGGCATCTTCTTTCAGAAAAGGCCAGTTTCATTACAGTTGAACTCTTGTTGGGGGATGTACCCTTGTTCTGCGATAACTGAGGCAAAGGTTTTGACGGAGTCTGCCGCGGCTTTCAAGTTAGAAATTGCTACTTCCCTATGCCTCACAACTTAGTTTTAATTATCTAACCATCCACAACTGGCTTTGGGGGTTTCTGCTGGCATCGAAGTCTCCCTTCTCTCAGCTGCTTCCTTTCCTTTTAAGTTTTTGTAGATTTTTCTGACCTTTTCACAAAAGATAGTCTCGATCACTCTATCTCCCGCCAACTGTTTCTCTTTTATCTATATTAAAAGAAGCCTCTTCATCTCGTCATGGTGCTTGGTGCTCTTTATAGCATCCGTCTGCTTGAGGATGGTAAATATTGTTGATATACTCCTATCATATTAGTGAGCCAGCTCAGTCACTCTTACACCACTCTTATGTTTTTCAATTATTTCAAGCTTCATCTCGATTGTCATCATACCCTTTTTCTTTTCACTACCCTTGTTTGCACTTGCTTGCTTTGGACCCGTTGCTTATTCACCTCATTCTGCACTGATTAATGAAAAAAAATACGCAAAAAATGCAAACACTACGGCTGATGCTCGGAGATAACTTTACGCCATGGAGATCCGAAGGGAAATACCGAGAGATGCTGTTTTGGTGAGCAACCTCTCGCACACTTGCCACCTAGCAGCTTCATAGGGAACCATGTCGTATCCTCGTATCTAAAGTTTTTCTCGTATCTCGGGGCAAAAATTTGCACGAAACTTTCCTCGTGTCTAAAATTCCTCATATGTTGGGACACTCGTATAAAATTTCTCATATGTTGGGACACTCGTATCTCAAGGTATTACTCTGTATATATATATATATATATATATATATATATATATATATATATATATATATATATATATATATATATATATATATATATATATATATATATATATATATATATATATATATATATATATATATATATATATATATATATATAAAACGTCATGGCTAGTTGGACTCAAAGCACTCAGGCTCCCTCTAACACAAAAGCTAGAAAATAACTCCTGGAAGGGAACCAAAGTAATAACAGATAAAACAAATGGCAAAGAGAAGTAGGAACTCAAATTTGACGAAGAAGAGGAAGCTATCATATGAAGAAATTCTTCATAAAAAGGTGAAAGAAGCGCACACAAAAATATCACACAGTGGCAACAAGCTGCGTATAAAGGAATGAAGTGGCAGGGCCGTATGGGAGCACCAAAAGGTGATAGGATATGTAACAGCTCCTCACTTATCCTTACCCTCAGAGGATTAGACTGGGAAAGGTCCATTCGTGGTGCAGATATCAATGATTATTTTAGGATACGTCCCTGATTATACATGATATCTTCGGATGGTCGTTCCAGGGGTTAGAACCCTGTGATACATGATGGTAATTCTCTTATAATATCAATTGCATAAATATTATATAGTAGAAAGTTACCAGAGGGAACTTCCATCAGGACGACATGGCTCGAGCCCAAATGTATATATATATATATATATATATATATATATATATATATATATATATATATATATATATATATATATATATATATATATATATATATATATATATATATATATATATAGATTTATATATATATACACACACACACATATATATATATATATATATATATATATATATATATATATATATATATATATATATATATATATATATATATATATATATATATATATATATAATCTCCTCCCACGCCTATTTACGCAAATGGCCTCAGATTTCATCAGTCATGTCTCTCTTGAGTTTTTAAATCAATACCTCGGCATTCATCATCTCAAACATCATGTTTCCTAATCCTCAACTATGTAGACTGTGTCCTCCAACTTTTCTAGGGCCTTGTGTAGCTCAGTTGAAAGTTTGGTGAAGTAATCTCTGTTGGGGAGTGCAAAGAGCATTACCAAACCATATCCATCTGCCCCTCGTTATGATCCCATCCACAAATGCCACTCGAGTAATCTCTTTCACAGTTTCTTTTGTAATCCTGTCCTGCCATTCAACACCCTATATTCTTCTAAGTGCTTTGTTCTCAAATTTATAAAATCTGTTGGATATTCCTTCATTGTCATAGCACGACTTATGTCCATACAGTAACACCGATCTCATTATACTTATATATTGTCTAATTTTTATATGTAATTTCAGGCCATTTGATTTCCAAAATTTTCTTAATCTAGCTATTTTCTGATTTGCTTTTTTCAGTTTTTCAATAAACTCCAGTTCTATAGACATTGTATTAAGATATAATAGTTCCTAAATATTTAAATGATTCCACCTTGTTAATCTTCTCTCCTTCATATGATATTTCTTCTTCCAGTGCACATTCTGTTATCATCATCTCTGTTTTCCTTCTATTTATATTGAGCCCCCTCTCATGGGATATTTCATGCATTCTGGTAAGCAAGCTTTGTAAGTTCGTTGGTATTCTGCTAATAAGGACAGAGTAATCAGCATACACTAGGTCAGCTAATTTCCTGTTACCAAACAAGTCCAATCCTTCTCCACCATCCCCAACTGTTCTATACATTAAAAAATCCATGAGGAGGATAAGCAACATAGGGGAAAATATATTCCTTTGAAGCATTTCTCTGGAAATTCCTTTGATAGGATTCCACTAACCTTAACTTTGCATTTGCTATGCTCATGAACAGACAATAAAATTTACATATTTAAGAAGAACATAATAACACAGAACCCTCCACAAAATTGGCCGGTGTACACTATCAAAGGCTGTTTCATAGCCCACAAATGCCATACAAAGTATATTTCTATAATCAACACATTGCTTTACAACATGTCTATCAATGAAAAATTGGTCAGTACAACTTCGAACTTTTCGGACTCCTGCTTGTTCATCTCTCAGCTTTTCATCAATCTTTCTCTCACGTCTCTATAGAATGAGCATACTATATATTTTCATGACAACTGACTTGAGTGTGATGCCTCTGTAACTTGAAATCCGTCAGGTCTCTCTTATTTGCCTTTATCACCAACACTCCTATGTCATTTTCATCAGGTTTTTCTCCCTAACGCCACTTTCTACAATTATCTTGTAAGTATTCTGGCAGTCACTTCATTTTCGTCCAATATTATCTCAGCAGTTATTCTATCGTATCCAGGAACTTTTCATCTCTTTAGTTTTTTAATGATGGCCTTGACTTCAAACACACTGAATTCATTCATGGGCACATCAAGGACTTCATCAGCTTCAGTCATATCAATCAAATGATTCCTCTCTTATATCTCCTATTCATGGCCCCACTAAATTGTTCCATTCAACGTTACCTTTCGTCATCTTCTTTTTTTGATGGGC
Organism: Palaemon carinicauda; assembly: GCF_036898095.1. Classification (NCBI taxonomy): domain Eukaryota; kingdom Metazoa; phylum Arthropoda; class Malacostraca; order Decapoda; family Palaemonidae; genus Palaemon; species Palaemon carinicauda. The sequence goes on along the minus strand of NC_090733.1, from coordinate 18,168,105 downwards.
ATATGCTTCTTCTTTGCCCCAATATATATTTCATTAATAATTCTATGAGCAATTCTCACACCATAGCCATTCCCTGCCTTCATAGCTTTGTCAGCCTCATCTTCTTTCCGGTCTAAATAATATCTCCACTCATTCCTGGCTTTTCTTTTGACTTCACTATCAATACTAAAATACATGTTATTTTCATTACTTCCTATGAAACTTTCAACAATCAGTTGCTATCTTTGTCTCCTTATTATAGTATCCCAAGTATTATTTGACATGCATGGTTTTATCCTTGTAATTGTAAATCCCCAAATTTATTACTAATATATCTTCTTAGTATTCCTTCATTAGTTGTCTCCTCTCCGTCTTTTAAAGTCTCTAAAGTTGCAAATCGATTCCTACATTCAATTGCAATGATATCTCTGTGCTCTAGAAGCTTAGCTGTATCAAACTTAGGTGCTCTATCTACATTTCAGTCGGGTGATTTAAGTTTTAATTTTAGTGTTGCAATGAAAAGCAGTGATCACTACCAATATCTGCACCACTGTAACAGCTTATATTTCTGAGTCCTCTTTCTCTCTTTATTAATTTTTTTATGATCTATTTGATTTTTTAATTGCCACATGGCCAAGTCCATGTATATTTGTGGATATCCTTGTGCTAGAAATGAGTACCTTCCATCACATTCTATATGTATAGAATGTGTGCTCTGCCTGTGGATCAGAGACTAGTGCAGGAATTAAGTTCATGATAATAGCTTCTTGTTGCACTAGGATTCGAACCCTGAACACGTCAAATCTGATGTTATAGTGGTCGTATTTTCACCACAAGACCACAAAATTACCAGTAAAGGTTGTATATATTCATACATATATACCGAAGGAAAGAAAAAAGGAAGATATATATATACATATATATATATATATATATATATATATATATATATATATATATATATATATATATATATATATATATATATATACTGTATATATATATATATATATATATATATATATATATATATATATATATATATATATATATATATATATATATATATATATATATATATATATATATATATATATATACTGTATATACATATATATATGTATGTATGTATATATATATATATATATATATATATATATATATATATATATATATATATATATTATTACTATCCAAGCTACAACCCTAATTGGAAAAGCAAGATGCTATAAGCCCAGGGGCTCCAATAGGGAAAAATAGCCTAGTGAGGAAAGGAAATAAGGAAATAAATAACTGAAGAGAACAAATTAACAATAAGTCATTCTAAAAAAAGTAATGTCAAAAGAGATATATCATATATAAACTATTAACAACGTCAACAACAAAAATGTCATATATAAACTATAAAAAGACTCATGTCCGTCTGGTCAACAAAAAGGCATTTGCTCCAACTTTGAACTTTTGAAGTTCTACTGATTCAACAACACGATTAGGAAGATCATTCCACAACTTGGTAACAGCTGGAATAAAACTTCTAGAGTACTGCGTAGTATTGAGTCTTATGATGGAGAAGGCCTGGCTATTAGAATTAACTGCCTGCCTAGTATTACGAACAGGATAGAATTGTCCAGGGAGATCTGAATGTAAAGGATGGTCAGAGTTATGAAAAATCTTATGCAACATGCATAATGAACTAATTGATCGACGGTGCCAGAGATTAATATCTAGATCAGGAATAAGAAATTTAATAGACCGTAAGTTTCTGTCCAACAAATTAAGATGAGAATCAGCAGCTGAAGACCAGACAGGAGAACAATACTCAAAACAAGGTAGAATAAAAGAATTAAAACACTTCTTCAGAATAGATTGATCACCGAATATCTTAAAAGACTTTCTCAATAAGCCAATTTTTTGTGCAATTGAAGAAGACACAGACCTTATATGTTTCTCAAAAGTAAATTTGCTGTCAAGAATCACGCCTAAAATTTTGAAAGAGTCATACAAATTTAAAGAAACATTATCAATACTGAGATCCGGATGTTGAGGAGCCACCGTCCTTGACCTACTTACAATCATACTTTGAGTTTTGTTAGGATTCAACTTCATACCCCATAATTTGCACCATGCACTAATATATATATATATATATATATATATATATATATATATATATATATATATATATATATATATATATATATATATATATATATATACATACATACATATATATATATATATATATATATATAT
>NC_090733.1:18155873-18160873 GCF_036898095.1 Palaemon carinicauda | reverse complement strand
GTGATAGGAGGATAGATACGAGAGAGGCAAGAGAGCGTGCTAGAAATAGGAATGAATAGCGAGCAATTGTGACGCAGTTCCTGTAGGCCCTGCTGCTTCCTCCGGTGCCTTAGATGACCGCGGAGGTAGCAGCAGTAGGGGACTCAGCAGTATGAAGCTTCATCTGTGGTGGAAATGTGGGAGGTTGGGCTGTGGCACCCTAGCAGTACCAGCTGAACTCGGCTGAGTCCCTGGTTAGGCTGGAGGAACATAGAGAGTAGAGGTCCCCTTTTTTGTTGTTTCTTGTTGATGTCGGTTACCCCCCAAAATTGGGGGAAGTGCCTTTGGTATATGGATGGACATATATATATATATATATATATATATATATATATATATATATATATATATATATATATATATATATATACATATATATATACAGTACATATATATATATATATATATATATATATATATATATATATATATATATATATATATATATATATATATATATATATATATATATATACACACACACACACATATATATATATGTATATATATATATATATATATATATATATATATATATATATATATATATATATATATATATATATTTATACACACATACACACACACACACACACACACATATATATATATATATATATATATATATATATATATATATATATATATATATATATTTATACATATATGCATATAGTTTGTTGTATAAGATTTTTCATAATTCTGATCATCCTTTGCATTCAGATCTTCCTGGACAGTTCCATCCTGTTTGTAATACTAGGTAGGCAGTTAATTCTAATAGTTTGGCCTTCTCCATCATGAGGCTCAGTACTACAAAGTTTTCCAGAAGTTTTATTCCAGTTGTGACTAAGTTTTGGTACGATCTTTCCCAATCGGGTAATTGAATAGCTAGAACTTCAAAAGCTCAAACTTGCAGAAAGGTTTTTATGTTGAACAGGCTCACATAAGTCTTTTTATGGATTATATATGAAATGACTGTTTTGATGTTGTTACTGTTTTTAAAATATATAATTTATTGTTAATTATTTCTCCCATCGTTTATTACTTTTTTTTATTTCATTTCCTCACTGGGCTATTTTTCCCTGTTAGAGCCCTTGAGTTTATAGCATCTTGCTTTTTCAAATAGGATTTTAGCTTAGCTAATAATAATAATAATAATAATAATAATAATAATAATAATAATAATAATAATAATAACACACAGCCATACTCCTCAGACACTTTATCTCGAACAGATCCAATTTATGTCTCTCCGTCACTTTCATTCTCAACAACTCCGATCCATATATCACAGTGATACAATCACTTTCTCATAGAGAACTCTCTTCATATCCATTCATAACCTTTTATTCTTTACCACTCCCTCTACTGCCCCGAACACTTTACATCCTTCAGTCACTCTCTTCTACTCCACCATTAGCTGCTACAACAGACCCTAGTTCTTGAACTGATACTTGCTCAAGTAACTCTCCATTCAACATGACATTAAACCTAGCACCACCCCCGTTCCTTGGGCATCTCATAACTTTACTCTTACCCACATCAACTCTCAACTTCCTTCTCTCACATACTCTGTCATTATTCGACTAAGTTTCTCTTCCGAGTCTGCAACCAGTACAGTTTAATCCACAAACAATAATTGATTTACATCCCACTCATGATCTCTCACTTATGACCAGTCTCGTCTATTCGCATCAATCCTTGACCAGTAACTCTAACTTTCGCCTCACTCATCACTCCGTCAACTAACAAACTGAACAACCATGGCGACGTCACATATCCCTGGCTTAGCCCAACTCTCACTGGAAACCTCTCACTCATTTCATTTCCTATCTTAATTCATGCTTTACTTCCTATGTAAAAACTTTTGCAACAACCTTTCACTAATTCCATTTAACCTCATCCGAATCCACATTGCTTCTCTATCAACTCTATCATATGCTTTCTTCAGATCCAAAAACGTAACATACTGTACACTTCCCTAACCTTAGGCTAAATATTTCTCGCATATCTGCCTAACTGTAAAAATCTGATTTTTACTTCCCTTACCTCTTCTAAAACCACCCTGTACTTACTTCTAAGATTGCATTCCCTGTATTATCCTGAATCCTATTAATTAGTATTTTACCATACACTTTCCAACCTCTCTCAATAAACTAATACCCCTTGAATTACAACACTCATCCACATCATGCACACGCACATACACACACAACACACACACACACACACACACACACACACACACATATATATATATATATATATATATATATATATATATATATATATATATATATGTGTGTGTGTGTGTGGGTATATATATATATATATATATATATATATATATATATATATATATATATATATATATATATATATATGTGTGTGTGTGTGTGTGTGTGGGTATATATATATGTATATATGTATATATATATATATATATATATATATATATATATGTATATATATATATATATATATATATATATATATATATATATATATATATATATATATATATATATATATATATATATATATAAATATGTGTGTGTGTGCGTATATATATATATATATATATATATATATATATATATATGTATATATATATATATATATATATATATATATATATATATATATATATATATATATATATATATATATATGTATATATACAAACACACAAACACACACACACACACACACACACACACACACACACATATATATATATATATATATATATATATATATATATATATATATATATATATATATATAAATTTTTCATAAATATAGGTTCTAAGGTATTAACAGGTTTGACTCTCTCTTCGTGCAAGACATACTCTAGGATGCAGAATTTTGTTATTGAGTTGGAAGAAAAAAGACTATGGAGCATACTGTATTTTTTTCGTGATTTACCAAAATAGCTTTCTGCAGTGAAATAAAAACTATGTATTAAAATGCAAAGAAGTGGTAGAAACCCTAATCCTTTAAAATATTAAATGATGTCTGAAATCGAAGATAAAGGAATAATGTTTGGAAGCATTATTAATAACATCTGAAGTGGTATACGTACATATAAGCATACATTCATATTTATATATATATATATATATATATATATATATATATATATATATATATATATATATATATATATATATATATATATATATATATATATATATATATATATATATGTGTGTGTGTGTGTGTGTGTGTCTATATGTATATATATAAATATACATACATTAAAATACTACCCACAGTGGCATTTAATACTAACTTTTATCTTAGAAATATGTATCCACTAGAATTCATTTGTGGTAATAGCTTCTGGCTGGGCAGAGATTCAAACTCCAGCTTATTCAGCCAAAGCTATGCCTGCGAGGATTCTACCAACAGAGCTATCAGCAGAGATTCGAACCACTGCCTATTCAGCTGATGCTATGCCTGCGATGATTCTACCAGCTGAGCTATCAGCAGATATTCGAACCACTATGACCTATTCAGCTGAAGCCATGCCTGCAAGGAATCTACCAGCTGAACTATCACCAGATATTCGAACCACTGTGACCTATTCAGCTGAAGCCATGCCTGCAAAGATTCTACCAACTAGGCTATCAGCAGATATCCGAACCACTGCCTATTCAGCTGAAACCATGTCTGCGAGGATTCTACCAACTGAATGGATGAATGATTTGAAGTTCTCTGGCATTCTGACATCAAAAGTCATTGACGCCGATATAGTATATTATAAATAAAGATTAAAAGAATATTCAATTAAAACCAGAGAAGTAACTATGTTATAAAACCTAAATAGCATTAAGAAGACGTGATTCTGATATAAATTTTTAAAATGCCACTAGCATTGCATGACACATCATGTCCAAGGATTTTGGCTAGGATGAGCCGGACAACTTCACCCCGAGCCTCAAACAGATATCTATTTCTTTCTGTGCTATAAGTGGGGCATTCAGTCAACAAATGTCTCACTGTCAAAGGTATCAAACAGTCATCGCAATGTGGTTAGTGTTGGCCAGCCAGCAGAAACTGTGCTATCAAGAGAGCTCAGTTGGGAGAGTCCTCGCATGTATGGTTTAGGCTGAATATCTTATGCCCAGCCTCAAGCTATTACCATAAATAAATTCCAGTGGATATATATTGGCAAGATAGAATTTGCCATTGCGGTTGATATTTACATCGATTGAAATCACGAGTGTTAGTGATATATATTCTTACACACACACACACACACACACACACATATATATATATATATATATATATATATATATATATATATATATATATATATATATATATATATATATATATATATATATATATATGTGTGTGTGTGTGTGTGTGCGGGTGTGTGTATGCCTTTTGGTGTATGGTGCCAGCAAGCACCATGAAATTCATCCATGATTATCTAAAACGGCTGGAGTCTATTATACTGTAGATGATTGATTTGCTTTTCATAGACACATATACTTTCATAAAGAATAGCACGTTCTCGCTAATGCTCGTTGTATGTCATGCATTTGCAATTAATCTTCAACTAAGGGCTCTTGATACTTTATATTAAAAAAAAAAAAAAATAGTTTCACATTTCCATGCTTTCATTATGATCCTCATCCATCCCCCTGACGTAATACAGATTTAGCAGCTATCTTTGTAATGAATTTTGGAAGAACATTTCTGGCTCCTTTAACTCACGGCTCACAATTTCATCGTTAACAATGATTGAATTTTTGCATCAAAATAATGAGCAGAAATAAATGACTTTAGGGAGCGCTTTAGATTATCTACTTTACTTTAAGCAATCAAATATATTTCTTTACTGTTTACGAGCTCTTAATCATTACCTTGATATGAATGATTATAAAAGTAGGAATACTTTATATTAGCACTGATTGACCCCCCCCTCTCTCTCTCTCTCTCTCTCT
>NC_090733.1:18133373-18150873 GCF_036898095.1 Palaemon carinicauda | reverse complement strand
GTTGACGGGAGATTATTATTATTATTATTATTATTATTATTATTATTATTATTATTATTATTATTATTATTATTAGCCAAGCTACAATCTTAGTTGGAAAGCAAGATTCTATAACCCTAAGGGCTCCAACAGGGAAAAATGCATTACAATCATTCGCCTTTCATTTCTATTTCAAGCGCCAGTTTTGCCTCTCTCATATCTAACCTCCTCTCAACTACGGCTTTCTTACCCACCTATTATTATTATTATTATTATTATTATTATTATTATTATTATTATTATTATTATTATTATTATTAGTTTTAGAATGATAATAATGATTATTATTATTATTATTATTATTATTATTATTATTATTATTATTATTATTATTGTTATTATTATTATTATTATTCACTTCGAGCAATGCAGCTGTTTTGACTTGGTATTAGATTGTATTTGTCTTAAAAATAAATATACTTCCATGTAATTTCATCAACTTAAGAATATATTAATAAAAAGTTTATTTTGTTATCTCGATGAAAAATGATGATTCCCAAATTCAAACAAAACTTTTATGTATTAAGCATTTATATTTCAAATGAATGCATACTAGTAATAACATTCACCTATGTTTGGAGATTTTTTTATCCGAGATCCTCTGCAGAAATAAAAACTTGGATGATTAGATGGATCAACTAAAACTGGATATATTTCCAGCAATTAGTCAAAACCCTTTCTCTCCACTGGACCCGACTAATGCGCTTGTTTGCATTTCATTAACTTTAAGTGTTGAGTAAATCAGAGACAGAAGAACGGCAAAAAATGGAACTCCACAAAATGAAAATTAAAGCAAGGTGAGTGGAAGAAGATGATGATCCTATTATCAGAGTCCTACATATCATAAAGGGATAAAGGTCACCTCAATTTGGAAATTTAGGATCGAAATTATAATCATGTATGAGTTTACGGAATAGTTATTTATGTGTCTTCTTCAATTATATCTTTCATAAATTCATCGATAATCAAACTTAATTTGTTCATCGATGAATTTTCTTGTCGGTATTACGCTCTAATTTCCTATTCTAAAAAGTTAGAATCTGTCGCAATATATCTCATTAGTGTTGATAACTTTATCCATTTAGATTTCAAACAAAATTACCATATTATTTACACATATACACTATTATATACGGCGTGGTATATTAGTATAAAGCAATGCTAAATTAACTGATTCAAATTTTCAATATATGCAGCATCAATAACTACAAAATCTCAGAAATTTGATTGATTGAAGAGAAAAAAAAAAAAAAAAAAAAAAAAAAAAAAAAAAAAAAAAAAAAAAAAAAAAAACAGTGTATACTGAAGACTTTCTGCCATTAGCCAAATGTCAGGAAGGTTCAACTTCCGTTTCAATTGAAGAATGGAAAATTTAGCTCTTGGTATTTCAATTTTTTTTTTTTTTTTACATTATAATTGAATACATATTTGCTTCCTCTAAATCATTATAGATACTTGATGAGATGTAACTTTACTATAAACGTCAGTTTGAAAGAGAAAACCCTTTTTATTCTTATGTTTAAGGGTACCTTTAATTTTTTTTAGTAGAAATTAACTTTTTCATTTCTATATTTATATCTAATTTATTCTATAAATCGTTCTTACTTCCCTATAGATCCATGCAAGCAATAAAATCAATCAATTACACCAACGGTTGAACACGCATGCGCATAGCCACACATACGAAGCCCAATGTGATGCGTGATCTGTTTCATGCAAGTCATTAGACCACTTGGCTATTGGTTTATTATATCCACATTTTTCGGTAGTTTGGTCACAACTTCAGTAGTCGGGAAATATGACAATATTATTCAGAAATTCCTCTCCCCTATCTCTTGACTTTTAAATTCCCTTTTTTCTTCCACGCACTCAGGTTATAATAGTGAGTAAAGTATTCATTGGAATTGTTTAAATCGTTACTTGACAGAGAAAAGAGTCTTTATTAATCTAGTGAAAATTAGACTATTGGGTATCTTCAGTCCTCCTCGATAACTTCCACGAGCATATCATTTACATTTGTCCATTTAAATTCCGTGATTTCCAAGAGCCTCACCATGTAGTCTACAGCAGTAAAAACGAGGCTTCGGGATCTCATTTTGAAAAACCTCAACATTAAGCTAATTATGTTATTGTATGACCCATGATATTCACGGTAGCCTGGAAAGACTAAGAACACGCATGTTCTCATTTATATGCAAATTAAGGTTCGTTGTTTGCTTAACATTTTAGAAACCGCTATTTACAATTTGCAAAGGTAACGGTCCAGCTTTGTCCAGCTGAGTCCTTCCTAGCATTTATGGTGAGTTAATTCCAAATGTATATCTGGAATCTCCTTCAAATATCAGAACAAAAGATTTCAAATGATTTCTGTGTGCTTTATCTTGCTTGTTTAATTCGTATCAAGGGCCTGTTAAAAATTCTTATTACGAAGTAATTAGGTAAATTAGGCAAAGGCATAACTTGAAAGTTTTAGTATTTTATATATATTTTAAAATACAAAGACGTATCACTTGAAGCTTCATTTTATCAAATTTATATACACATTAAAAAAGTGTGATTTTCATATCAAACTGAAATGATATGTTATAAAGTTTGGTCACTGCGATTTGGTTTTTGAATGATGGATCCATCCAATCTAAGTGATCGTCCTTATCTTTGAGTAAATATTGCAACCAAAGAGATATGCATTATATTCCTTGGCTCCTTAATAATTGTAGAATATATATATATATATATATATATATATATATATATATATATATATATATATATATATATATATATATATGAATGTATGTATACATACATATATATATATATATATATATATATATATATATATATATATATATATATATATATATATATATATGTATACATATGTATACATATATATATATATATATATATATATATATATATATATATATATATGTATATTTATATATATATATATGTATGTATACATACATTCATATATGTATATATATATATATATATATATATATATATATATATATATATATATATATATATATATATATATATATATATATATATATATTTATGTAATATTTAGAATAGTAATATTACATGTTTAAAACAAATGACGTAATATGTCATGTTGGTTGGAAGAGCTGGCCGTGAGATTTGCTATGGTCAACTCAAATTGTGTACAGGATGTAAGATGCTAAGTTGTCATTCTTTCTTAGTGTCAACACATTGTCTCTTCGTGTGAAAGTTTGTGACGTCACCGGATGCAGGTGTCTTCCGATTCCGTCACTTATACAAATTAAAGCAAGTGTACGATATTTGGGATATCAGTAATTTGTTCAGTTCATATCAAAACTTCACCAGAATTGGTCATGTGGACCAACACAGCTTCCTCCAGTGATGGAGATGTTTAACTCAGTTGTTATTCACAATAAAACTTAAAAACTACTAAAATGTGTTCAGTAAACCATTCAAATACATTTGAAAACAACTCATACTCAAATGTGTGCTTAAGACAGTAGCACACCAATAAATGGTGGCAGCGGTGGGATTCAAAGACAGCGGTTAAACTCTAAGAATTAGAGAAATATCTTCAAGACTTCAAAATAAATAGCTGTAAAACCAGAGATATATCTTCAAGACTTCAACATAAAAGCTGTGAAACCAGAGAATGATCTTCAAGACTTCAAAATAAAACTATCTACAAGAATCTACAATTTTGACTAAGTCCAACGAAAATGCTAACACCAGCGATGTCTCGTTCTAGTTTCTTGTAGAATGTAGGTCTTCCTGGATATGTTTTGCAATAGTTGAATGCCAGTCCTTGGGTTTCCTAGGATGTTGATTGAAGATTCTATTTGTATACTAACATATGTTGGTGTTAGCATTTTCGTTGGACTTAGTCAAAATTGTAGATTCTTGTAGATAGTTTTATTTTGAAGTCTTGAAGATCATTCTCTGGTTTCACAGCTTTTATGTTGAAGTCTTCAAAATAAATAGCTGTAAAACCAGAGATATATCTTCAAGACTTCAACATAAAAGCTGTGAAACCAGAGAATGATCTTCAAGACTTCAAAATAAAACTATCTACAAGAATCTACAATTTTGACTAAGTCCAACGAAAATGCTAACACCAACATATGTTAGTATACAAATAGAATCTTCAATCAACATCCTAGGAAACCCAAGGACTGGCATTCAACTATTGCAAAACATATCCAGGAAGACCTACATTCTACAAGAAACTAGAACGAGACATCGCTAACAAAACATCAAGAGAGAGAGAGAGAGAGACGACTCGACTTCATATATAAGCTAAGTACAGAGATTTTGTATTCATTTCAGTTTGTGCAGTGAAGTGTAGTTATCACAAGTCGTTAGTCAATTATTGCTGGGGTGAGTGAATTCCTAAACTTTGTTATAAGAAACTCCGAATTCTCATTTAGATTTTTTCTTTCTTTGTGCTAATTCCTTTTTCTTTCATAAACTCTTGGGGGGAAATGTATTGGGATTAGTAACATTGTTGGGGGAATTTTATTATACATATGCGTTTACGCAGTGGGCGTCTGTACTCATATAGATATTTTGATAGGATTGAAAGGGGTCAAAGTGATAGAAAAAAAAAAGAATACAGCAGTCATGGCTCCTCCTGTCAGCCCTACCCCTGGACCTAGTGGTGTAGGCCAGGCTAATCCTCCTCCAATTGTGACGCTTGTAAATGCCAGGTCAGCAATCCTTCCTTTTCAAGGCCGTGTCAACGGGTTCTTGCCACAAAATGTGGAGTCATGGATTTCATCCGTTGATGCCCATTTAAATGCCAAACAAATCGTAGATCCTTTTGTACAATTACAAGAAGCTAAAAGTTTTATAGATTTTTCTAAGGGGGATGCGAGTGCGTATTTAAGAGGTGTTTCATTTCAGGAAGCAGTTACTTGGGATGATTTCAAAGTTAGGTTACGCGCGATCTATGGGGGTGAGGAAGCTTTGGATGTAGTGTTAACGTTACGAAATACACTTAATCAAGCCACTATGAATCGGCTTAATGTTGTTGAGAGAGCAGCTCTCATAGCTGATAGGCTTAACGAATATCAGGACATTTTAGGTAATTCCACTTGGGTTACTAACGATAATATCTCCGTGAAAGATTTTTTACGATTAATGTATTTAACTTGCATGACACTTATGGATTTATTGGTGTGCTACTGTCTTAAGCACACATTTGAGTATGAGTTGTTTTCAGATGTATTTAAATGGTTTATTGAACACATCTTAGTGGTTTTTAAGTTTTATTGTGAATAACAACTGAGTTAAACATCTCCATCACTGGAGGAAGCTGTGTTGGTCCACATGACCAATTCTGGTGAAGTTTTGATATGAACTGAACAAATTACTGATATCCCAAATATCGTACACTTGCTTTAATTTGTATAAGTGACGGAATCGGAAGACACCTGCATCCGGTGACGTCACAAACTTTCACACGAAGAGACAATGTGTTGACACTAAGAAAGAATGACAACTTAGCATCTTACATCCTGTACACAATTTGAGTTGACCATAGCAAATCTCACGGCCAGCTCTTCCAACCAACATGACATATTACGTCATTTGTTTTAAACATGTAATATTACTATTCTAAATATTACATAAGCTCGGCCAGCTATCTCAATTTTTTTACAAAAATTTAACAACAAGCCGAAACATGGTTATTAGGTGTGACTGGACATACGTATCATTCATTGTTCAAAACTAGCTATATCCAACTGAGGACGAATGTCCAAATAGGCACATCAAAATTAATAACAATAATGCATACAAAAAAGATATTACCAAAGCAAAAAGAAAAATGCATGATAAAACCAAGATCATATATATGGTACATTGCTAGCAAATGATTACATGGTACCAAAAAACAAAACAAATTCTGACTTACAAATGATTCGGTAACTTGATAAAGAATAATTGTTACCTTTGTCAGAAACAAGATACTCAATTTTTAGTGCACAAATACAAATTCCTGGTACGTACACGTACCACGGTTTCGTACATATATATATATATATATATATATATATATATATATATATATATATATATATATATATATATATATATTTATATATAGGGCTGATACATTTTATTAGATGCCCATAGATTCTGTTATATATCTTATATTTTTTTTTTTTTTTTTTTTTTTTTCTCTTTTCTTTTTTAACATTCCGGCTTATATATTTTTATTAGATGCCGAGAGAAAAAAATGATTTATATCCTTTTTTATTTTATTTATTTTTTTTAAATGTTATTTAAAATGTATTTTTAACAATGCAAATGTAGAGAATTTCTTTAATTACATATTACTAGCGTACTAATCAGCTTTTCATACAAACATCATCCTGACAAATTACTCCCTTAGCGAATGAGGTGGCCACTCATACAGCTTTGAACTGGATCAAGTAAGGGGTATTGTCAGGGCTATTCAACTCGTTCCTTTGTAGCTGCTTGCTGTGCCGTAACCTACGCCAAACAATGATGTTCACGGCGATAAAAATTAACGCCGTTCCAAATAAACCTGCTAGTAATATAGGGTGAAGAATCTCTTTGTAAGTCGGCGACAGGTGGTCCTTTTCGGTAAGTTTCATTAAGCGTTTCGCCACACTTCCTTTATAGGGGAGAGGAAGTGCGGGCGTTGTAGAGGTCCACGTGAAGTTCGCGAAGTAAGCACGTTCTCTGATGATTGTCCGTAGGCCAGTCACCATGGAATTCGGGGAAGTCCCGATACAGCCATCTGCTGCGACGAAGATGTGGTTGTAGGATGTGGATCCGTCAGGGCATGATACATTGAAGCCGTCCTTGTCGTATCGTATCCACGAGCCATTATTTAGTCTGCAATTGAATTCTTTATTGTCAAAGGGATAAAGCTTATCCAGACAATTTTCACTTGTATGGGAGAGAGCACCGTCTAGCACTATACCTAACTCGCATGAATCCATCAAGTTTTTACGGAATTCAAATGAGTCAGCTGTACATATTTTTCTATCCATTGCGTCTGAACAGTGAGTTAATTGATTTAAGTCTTTAATGACCGTATATGTTTCCTTGTCTGGGGAAATCAATACGTGTCCTGTCAAACTGGATATTACTGGATTTGAGTGATTCGTCATGAAAGTCGGAAATGGTGATATCCTGTAAGATTGCCAGGCATCAGAAGAATCAAAGGGAATTGTAATCCTAATCTTGTTATTATCTACGTTTACTGTAATTAGGCTGTAATAAAATTCTAACCTATGTTCGTCTAACAAAGGAACATAGCCTAGTTTATCCCTAGTGTTCTCCAGAACTAATTTTAAGTAACGTATAGGCAACAAATGGGGCGACAATACACCTTTAGTTGCTAACGTGATAGCTTCTACATAATCCTTGGATTTCTCAATGAAATGTGCAATTCTGTTATGTATGTGATCTATCTTTGAATCATAATACGTTAATGTTGCTAACAAATCCTGTACTTCCATAATTTGAACGATATTATCTGAATGTTCATTTAACAAATCCATAATTTTATTGATTGAAGCTAACTGATCCCTTAGTTCTGACATAATCAATTCATCTTTATGAGTCAAGAACTCAATTTTCTTATTTTGATTACTAATTTTAAGACGATTGGAAAGTCCTAAACCTAAACTTGCAACAGACCCAAAGATGCTTAATGCAGCATAAATGAACGGATTCCGTCTTTCTTTTTGTTCGTGTCCTACAGTCCACATCAAAAGGTCATAAGCCAAAGATCCTGTCTCTCCAGTCTTATTTTTTAAGTCATCAGATAGCATCTCTGCAACTTTTAATGTTGATCCAAGCAAACTCTTAGTAGTCAAATGAAAATGTCTCCTATGCAACTCATCCAATGATGCAGAAAACCTTGAAATGGCGGTTCTTAAGCTAGTGACATCATTCTCTTGAAGAAAAATTGCTTGCATATGCACTTCGACAATTACGTTGGTTGATGTAATAAAAATGTCTTCTTGTCTTTCAACTATATTGCCATATTTAAAATATATATTCTTAGTCTTAGAACTCATCCCATACGAAAAAAATGTCTGAGCGAACAATATCACTCCCAACAACAAAAAATTCATCTTGGAACCTGTAACGAGAAAAAACATATGTAATTACTCCTGTATTAAAAAGAAAACTTTTAAATTAAAATTAAAATTTTTCCTCACTTCTTTTTAATTTCTTATGTGAGACAATGGTACTATTCTCTCATCCGTGGGTTGGGCTACGTTTTGAATTCTAAACCTATTGGCCGTTAATGTTTCCAAAATGTTAAATGGGCCTTCAAACTTAGGTGTTAGTTTATAGTTGAGCCCTTTTCTGACATTGATTTGAATATAGATGTTATCACCCACGGTATATGTTTTAGTTGGTTTCGCTATTTTATCATGATTCCTTTTCATTATGATTTGTGATTTTTCTAAATTCTTTCGAAGGATATCATATCGACTTATACTTGCATTTATACATTCTTTTAAAGGATTTGATAGATTAGTTGTAGGCGTTAATACATGGAAAGGTGTTCTAACTGGGGTACCATACAATGCTTCATGCGGTGACATTTTAATTGATATATGATATGAATGATTCAGAGTACTCAGTGCCGCCGGTATTGCAATATCCCAGTTGGGGTCTGATCCCCCTAGTGTTACCCTTAATATATTTAATATCTTCCTATTTGCTCTTTCCACTAGCCCATTCGACTCTGGGTGATATATCATGGTATTAACCTTCTTTATGTTGAGGAATTCACACAATGAGATAAGAAAGTGATTATTAAATTCACCACCCGAGTCTGAGATTATCATGTGTGGAATTCCATGTTTACAAATGTAACACTCGTAAAACTTCCTAGCGCATTCAATCGCAGTTTTAGTTTTAAGCGCTATTAGTTCTGTATATCGAGTTAAAGCATCTATAATCACTAAGAGGTGCTTATTCCCTCTGTCTGACTCGTAAAATCCTGTTAACAAATCTAAATGTATTCTTTCAAAGGGTTGATTGGGAACAGGATAAGCTCCTACATAATCCTTGGATTTCTCAATGAAATGTGCAATTCTGTTATGTATGTGATCTATCTTTGAATCATAATACGTTAATGTTGCTAACAAATCCTGTACTTCCATAATTTGAACGATATTATCTGAATGTTCATTTAACAAATCCATAATTTTATTGATTGAAGCTAACTGATCCCTTAGTTCTGACATAATCAATTCATCTTTATGAGTCAAGAACTCAATTTTCTTATTTTGATTACTAATTTTAAGACGATTGGAAAGTCCTAAACCTAAACTTGCAACAGACCCAAAGATGCTTAATGCAGCATAAATGAACGGATTCCGTCTTTCTTTTTGTTCGTGTCCTACAGTCCACATCAAAAGGTCATAAGCCAAAGATCCTGTCTCTCCAGTCTTATTTTTTAAGTCATCAGATAGCATCTCTGCAACTTTTAATGTTGATCCAAGCAAACTCTTAGTAGTCAAATGAAAATGTCTCCTATGCAACTCATCCAATGATGCAGAAAACCTTAAAATGGTGGTTCTTAAGCTAGTGACATCATTCTCTTGAAGAAAAATTGCTTGCATATGCACTTCGACAATTACGTTGGTTGATGTAATAAAAATGTCTTCTTGTCTTTCAACTATATTGCCATATTTAAAATATATATTCTTAGTCTTAGAACTCATCCCATACGAAAAAAATGTCTGAGCGAACAATATCACTCCCAACAACAAAAAATTCATCTTGGAAACCTGTAACGAGAAAAAATATATGTAATTACTCCTGTATTAAAAAGAAAACTTTTTAGTTACAAAAATTAAAATTTTTCCTCACTTCTTTTTAATTTCTTATGTGAGACAATGGTACTATTCTCTCATCCGTGGGTTGGGCTACGTTTTGAATTCTAAACCTATTGGCCGTTAATGTTTCCAAAATGTTAAATGGGCCTTCAAACTTAGGTGTTAGTTTATAGTTGAGCCCTTTTCTGACATTGATTTGAATATAGATGTTATCACCCACGGTATATGTTTTAGTTGGTTTCGCTATTTTATCATGATTCCTTTTCATTATGATTTGTGATTTTTCTAAATTCTTTCGAAGGATATCATATCGACTTATACTTGCATTTATACATTCTTTTAAAGGATTTGATAGATTAGTTGTAGGCGTTAATACATGGAAAGGTGTTCTAACTGGGGTACCATACAATGCTTCATGCGGTGACATTTTAATTGATATATGATATGAATGATTCAGAGTACTCAGTGCCGCCGGTATTGCAATATCCCAGTTGGGGTCTGATCCCCCTAGTGTTACCCTTAATATATTTAATATCTTCCTATTTGCTCTTTCCACTAGCCCATTCGACTCTGGGTGATATATCATGGTATTAACCTTCTTTATGTTGAGGAATTCACACAATGAGATAAGAAAGTGATTATTAAATTCACCACCCGAGTCTGAGATTATCATGTGTGGAATTCCATGTTTACAAATGTAACACTCGTAAAACTTCCTAGCGCATTCAATCGCAGTTTTAGTTTTAAGCGCTATTAGTTCTGTATATCGAGTTAAAGCATCTATAATCACTAAGAGGTGCTTATTCCCTCTGTCTGACTCGTAAAATCCTGTTAACAAATCTAAATGTATTCTTTCAAAGGGTTGATTGGGAACAGGATAAGCTCCTAAGCTGACAGGTGTTTTCGTATGCCCTTTGTTTTCCTGACATGTGCGACAATTAGCTATGTGTCTTTTTATATCTGTAAGCATTGTATGCCAATAAAACAATGATTTGGCTTTCTGTGACATTAATGAGAACCCAGGGTGTCCATGTAATGGATTTGAATGCAACCAATTCAGGACAGTGGAAACAAGTGAGTTTGGTACTACTACCTGGTCGTTAGTTACATGTGGTGTATTGCGGGTTTTCCTTGTCACAGTCCTACACAGAATATTATCTTTGATTACATAATTCTGCTGCTTATACTTTATATATTCTTTTTCTTTATGATTGCCTTTCAAAGCATTTATAATTGTTTCTATTTTCTGATCTTTTCTTTGCTCAGTCTGTAACAATTCAGCACTCCAGCCTAAATCTTCTTGTTCAGATATTGTTTTTACAATAGGCATGGATGTTGATATATCTATTAATTCAGCTAAAGACTCCGTACAAGATGACACGGGGTTGCGTGATAATGCATCCGCAATGATATTTGCTTTCCCAGGTAAATACCCGATTCTTGCGCCAAAATCTTGAATGATTAAATGCCACCGAGTTCGTTTAGGGCTGTGATTGAAGCCTTTAAAGAACTCTGTTAGTGGTTTATGGTCAGTAAGAACCTTAACGGGATAACCGTAAATTATGAACTTAAAATGCACTAGCGAATTAACAATAGCTAGTCCTTCCTTGTCTATTACTGCATACTTACTTTCGGAAGTTCTCAATTTTCGAGAATAGAAAGCTATCGGGAAAAACTGTTTATCATATTGCTGAAGCAATACCCCTCCTACTCCTAAGTCTGAGGCGTCTGTTGCAATGAAGAATTCCTTACCGAAGTCAGGAAATTTTAAGATAGGAGAACTACACAGTTCATCTTTCAAAGTATTAAACGCCTGTTGATGTTGCTCAGACCATATGAAATCTACGCCCTTCTTCGTAAGATCAGTTAAAGGAGCGGCTATTATTGAATAGTTGCGTATAAAACGCCTGTAATATCCACTACAACCCAGAAATTGCAGTATTCCCTTGACATTAGTAGGTATGGGAAAATTACGTATAGCCGACACCTTATCATGGACTACTTTAAGACCTTGGCTTGACACCATGAAACCCAAATATATCAATTCTGTTTTGAAAAATTCACACTTACTAATCTTTACCCTTAAGTTATGTTGTCTTAATCTCTGTAGTACTAGTTCTAACTTACGTAGATGTTCCTCTAAGGTGTTGGAAAAGATTACAAGATCATCCATATAGGCATGCAATATATCCCCTAACAAGTCTCCAAACACTATGTTAATCATTCTTGTAAATGTTATAGGAGCACAACGTAAACCAAAAGGCATCCGTAAAAATTCATAATGTCCCCTGGCTGTGCTGAAGGCTGTGTATGGGATACTATCTTCTTCTAATGATATCTGGTGAAAGCCTTTAAGTAAGTCCAAACTGGTAAAATATTTATTCTGACCTAACAAAGACAAAATATCGTCAGTACATGGCACTGGGAATCGATCAGGGATCGTTTCCTCGTTTAGACGACGAAAGTCGACGCAGATACGCCATGTTCGATCTTTTTTCGGTACAACTATTAAAGGAAAATTATAAGGGCTATTTGATTTTCTAATGACTCCTTCCTCTAACATTTTACCTACTTCATCATTTATTTCATTCTGAAATTTCATAGGGAGTCTGTACGAGGGTACATATATAATTTTCTGTTTGTCTTTTAACCTTATTTGATGCTCGATCACATCTGTTTTCCCTAAGGATCCATCCGTAGTGGAAAAGACATCTGTATATTTATTTAAAAGCTCAAAAATTTTCTGCTGAATTTCTTCGTCTTGAATGTCCTTACTGATTTTATTTTTAATAGATCGTAAAAGGGATTCATCCGCAACTGATTGAGAGTGATTGATTTCAGCAACGGTAAGAATACGATGTTTATAAACTTCTACATCCAAGATATGTTGATTTTTGTGAATTACTAAAGTGTTATTTAAATGATTACAGACTTCGATATTACATTGCTGATGTGAGCCTACTGTATAAATAACTTGTGTGACAGACAATCCGTTGGTTTTCAAAGTATCGGAAAGGATTAATATTTCAGATCCCGGTAGTGTTTTCTTTATTTGCACTATTAAATTCGAAGGTATGTTTGGTTCGATATATTGCGTGCAAGATGATATTACGGGTGAACGAGAATTCTGCTGGGTCGCGTACATTATTTCTTTATTAGTGAGACAAGTTATTGGTTCTTCAACGTACGTTACGGTTACATTTGTCGTCTCCTTTTTATCCAAAACTGACTTTAAAGTATTAGAAGACTTATAGAATTTCCCTTTGATATACACGCCGTGCTTTGCAGGAGCTAAGATAATGTTTTGATTTCCCATAGATGGGTATCCTATAATTACAGCTGGATACATATTAATGTTTTTCACAACAACAAATGTATCGGCAAACGTGCGATTACCGACTCTGAACTGAATATGAGTTATGCCTATGACGTTTAATTCATTATTTCCTATACCTGAAAGTCTGATTCCTGATTTTTCAATCGGAAAGTTCGAAAACAACAAATGATGCGTCTTCAAATCCATAATATTACGCGGACTACCAGAGTCAAAAAATAACGTAAAGGATTTGTGTTCTAAATTTACAGCATATAAGGTTGGCCGTAACTCATTTTGGCTTATTATTGTATGAATTCGTTGCAAATCTACGGGAGCATGCACTGTTTTACTTAATTCGGCCGTGTGTTTCATAGGAAAATCTATTGTCTCACAATTATCTGATAAAACATTAAATTGATTATTCAATACTATTGATGTTGACATAAATGACCTTGACCCAACATCACTCTCTTCCCCTCTAGAGTTAACTATGTGGTATTTGCTTTGCTCTGCACATTCTGAAAATTAGGCTGACTTTGCGAGGTCTGGTTTGACGGCCCAGGCTCAGCGATATTTGAACAAGTGTTTGTTTGTTTCGGACTCTGAACTGCACTGACATTTTGTTGTTTCTTCTTATTGTTAAAATGAGGATTTTTCTTTTTATTTCCATATGGAACTGACTGTGGAATTGACTGTGTATTTCTAGGATATTGTTGTGTCTTACGCGCGTAACATTGACTATAAGAATGTGATCCTGTGTTGTGAACTGAACAAAATTTCGTTCTACAGTCTGCGCTTATGTGACCTTGACGTTTGCAGTTGTAACACGTCACTCCCGCTACTGGATTGTTAATTACGTTCACTGTTTGTGGTTTTGTTTCATTCTTAGCAAAAACTTGAGTTAACACGGGATCGAGATCTGGACACTTGGACATGTGCTTCTTTATCTGTTTATAGACATCCAATTCCGTACTTGCAGGCATTAACTTCTTATCAAAGCACCGCACTAAAGCTTCAGGCAACATAAGTGTCATGCAAGTTAAATACATTAATCGTAAAAAATCTTTCACGGAGATATTATCGTTAGTAACCCAAGTGGAATTACCTAAAATGTCCTGATATTCGTTAAGCCTATCAGCTATGAGAGCTGCTCTCTCAACAACATTAAGCCGATTCATAGTGGCTTGATTAAGTGTATTTCGTAACGTTAACACTACATCCAAAGCTTCCTCACCCCCATAGATCGCGCGTAACCTAACTTTGAAATCATCCCAAGTAACTGCTTCCTGAAATGAAACACCTCTTAAATACGCACTCGCATCCCCCTTAGAAAAATCTATAAAACTTTTAGCTTCTTGTAATTGTACAAAAGGATCTACGATTTGTTTGGCATTTAAATGGGCATCAACGGATGAAATCCATGACTCCACATTTTGTGGCAAGAACCCGTTGACACGGCCTTGAAAAGGAAGGATTGCTGACCTGGCATTTACAAGCGTCACAATTGGAGGAGGATTAGCCTGGCCTACACCACTAGGTCCAGGGGTAGGGCTGACAGGAGGAGCCATGACTGCTGTATTCTTTTTTTTTCTATCACTTTGACCCCTTTCAATCCTATCAAAATATCTATATGAGTACAGACGCCCACTGCGTAAACGCATATGTATAATAAAATTCCCCCAACAATGTTACTAATCCCAATACATTTCCCCCCAAGAGTTTATGAAAGAAAAAGGAATTAGCACAAAGAAAGAAAAATTCAAAATGAGAATTCGGAGTTTCTTATAACAAAGTTTAGGAATTCACTCACCCCAGTAATAATTGACTAACGACTTGTGATAACTACACTTCACTGCACAAACTGAAATGAATACAAAATCTCTGTACTTAGCTTATATATGAAGTCGAGTCGTCTCTCTCTCTCTCTCTCTTGATGTTTTGTTAGCGATGTCTCGTTCTAGTTTCTTGTAGAATGTAGGTCTTCCTGGATATGTTTTGCAATAGTTGAATGCCAGTCCTTGGGTTTCCTAGGATGTTGATTGAAGATTCTATTTGTATACTAACATTAACGTATTATGATTCAAAGATAGATCACATACATAACAGAATTGCACATTTCATTGAGAAATCCAAGGATTATGTAGAAGCTATCACGTTAGCTACTAAAGGTGTATTGTCGCCCCATTTGTTGCCTATACGTTACTTAAAATTAGTTCTGGAGAACACTAGGGATAAACTAGGCTATGTTCCTTTGTTAGACGAACATAGGTTAGAATTTTATTACAGCCTAATTACAGTAAACGTAGATAATAACAAGGTTAGGATTACAATTCCCTTTGATTCTTCTGATGCCTGGCAATCTTACAGGATATCACCATTTCCGACTTTCATGACGAATCACTCAAATCCAGTAATATCCAGTTTGACAGGACACGTATTGATTTCCCCAGACAAGGAAACATATACGGTCATTAAAGACTTAAATCAATTAACTCACTGTTCAGACGCAATGGATAGAAAAATATGTACAGCTGACTCATTTGAATTCCGTAAAAACTTGATGGATTCATGCGAGTTAGGTATAGTGCTAGACGGTGCTCTCTCCCATACAAGTGAAAATTGTCTGGATAAGCTTTACCCCTTTGACAATAAAGAATTCAATTGCAGACTAAATAATGGCTCGTGGATACGATACGACAAGGACGGCTTCAATGTATCATGCCCTGACGGATCCACATCCTACAACCACATCTTCGTCGCAGCAGATGGCTGTATCGGGACTTCCCCGAATTCCATGGTGACTGGCCTACGGACAATCATCAGAGAACGTGCTTACTTCGCGAACTTCACGTGGACCTCTACAACGCCCGCACTTCCTCTCCCCTATAAAGGAAGTGTGGCGAAACGCTTAATGAAACTTACCGAAAAGGACCACCTGTCGCCGACTTACAAAGAGATTCTTCACCCTATATTACTAGCAGGTTTATTTGGAACGGCGTTAATTTTTATCGCCGTGAACATCCTTGTTTGGCGTAGGTTACGGCACAGCAAGCAGCTACAAAGGAACGAGTTGAATAGCCCTGACAATACCCCTTACTTGATCCAGTTCAAAGCTGTATGAGTGGCCACCTCATTCGCTAAGGGAGTAATTTGTCAGGATGATGTTTGTATGAAAAGCTGATTAGTACGCTAGTAATATGTAATTAAAGAAATTCTCTACATTTGCATTGTTAAAAATACATTTAAAATAACATTTAAAAAAAATAAATAAAATAAAAAAGGATATAAATCATTTTTTTCTCTCGGCATCTAATAAAAATATATAAGCCGGAATGTTAAAAAAGAAAAGAGAAAAAAAAAAAAAAAAAATATAAGATATATAACAGAATCTATGGGCATCTAATAAAATGTATCAGCCCTATATATAAATATATATATATATATATATATATATATATATATATATATATATATATATATATATATATATATATATATATATATATATATATATATATATATATATATATATATATGTACGAAACCGTGGTACGTGTACGTACCAGGAATTCGTATTTGTGCACTAAAAATTGAGTATCTTGGTTTCTGACAAAGGTAACAATTATTCTTTATCAAGTTACCGAATCATTTGTAAGTCAGAATTGTTTTGTTTTTTGGTACCATGTAATCATTTGCTAGCAATGTACCATATATATGATCTTGGTTTTATCATGCATTTTTCTTTTTGCTTTGGTAATATCTTTTTTGTATGCATTATTGTTATTAGTTTTGATGTGCCTATTTGGACATTCGTCCTCAGTTGGATATAGCTAGTTTTGGACAATGAATGATACGTATGTCCAGTCACACCTAATAACCATGTTTCGGCTTGTTGTTAAATTTTTGTAAAAAAATTGAGATAGCTGGCCGAGCTTATGTAATATTTAGAATAGTAATATTACATGTTTAAAACAAATGACGTAATATGTCATGTTGGTTGGAAGAGCTGGCCGTGAGATTTGCTATGGTCAACTCAAATTGTGTACAGGATGTAAGATGCTAAGTTGTCATTCTTTCTTAGTGTCAACACATTGTCTCTTCGTGTGAAAGTTTGTGACGTCACCGGATGCAGGTGTCTTCCGATTCCGTCACTTATACAAATTAAAGCAAGTGTACGATATTTGGGATATCAGTAATTTGTTCAGTTCATATCAAAACTTCACCAGAATTGGTCATGTGAACCAACACAGCTTCCTCCAGTGATGGAGATGTTTAACTCAGTTGTTATTCACAATAA
>NC_090733.1:18114434-18132873 GCF_036898095.1 Palaemon carinicauda | reverse complement strand
TATCGTACACTTGCTTTAATTTGTATAAGTGACGGAATCGGAAGACACCTGCATCCGGTGACGTCACAAACTTTCACACGAAGAGACAATGTGTTGACACTAAGAAAGAATGACAACTTAGCATCTTACATCCTGTACACAATTTGAGTTGACCATAGCAAATCTCACGGCCAGCTCTTCCAACCAACATGACATATTACGTCATTTGTTTTAAACATGTAATATTACTATTCTAAATATTACATAAGCTCGGCCAGCTATCTCAATTTTTTTACAAAAATTTAACAACAAGCCGAAACATGGTTATTAGGTGTGACTGGACATACGTATCATTCATTGTTCAAAACTAGCTATATCCAACTGAGGACGAATGTCCAAATAGGCACATCAAAATTAATAACAATAATGCATACAAAAAAGATATTACCAAAGCAAAAAGAAAAATGCATGATAAAACCAAGATCATATATATGGTACATTGCTAGCAAATGATTACATGGTACCAAAAAACAAAACAAATTCTGACTTACAAATGATTCGGTAACTTGATAAAGAATAATTGTTACCTTTGTCAGAAACAAGATACTCAATTTTTAGTGCACAAATACAAATTCCTGGTACGTACACGTACCACGGTTTCGTACATATATATATATATATATATATATATATATATTTATATATAGGGCTGATACATTTTATTAGATGCCCATAGATTCTGTTATATATCTTATATTTTTTTTTTTTTTTTTTTTTTTTTTCTCTTTTCTTTTTTAACATTCCGGCTTATATATTTTTATTAGATGCCGAGAGAAAAAAATGATTTATATCCTTTTTTATTTTATTTATTTTTTTTAAATGTTATTTAAAATGTATTTTTAACAATGCAAATGTAGAGAATTTCTTTAATTACATATTACTAGCGTACTAATCAGCTTTTCATACAAACATCATCCTGACAAATTACTCCCTTAGCGAATGAGGTGGCCACTCATACAGCTTTGAACTGGATCAAGTAAGGGGTATTGTCAGGGCTATTCAACTCGTTCCTTTGTAGCTGCTTGCTGTGCCGTAACCTACGCCAAACAATGATGTTCACGGCGATAAAAATTAACGCCGTTCCAAATAAACCTGCTAGTAATATAGGGTGAAGAATCTCTTTGTAAGTCGGCGACAGGTGGTCCTTTTCGGTAAGTTTCATTAAGCGTTTCGCCACACTTCCTTTATAGGGGAGAGGAAGTGCGGGCGTTGTAGAGGTCCACGTGAAGTTCGCGAAGTAAGCACGTTCTCTGATGATTGTCCGTAGGCCAGTCACCATGGAATTCGGGGAAGTCCCGATACAGCCATCTGCTGCGACGAAGATGTGGTTGTAGGATGTGGATCCGTCAGGGCATGATACATTGAAGCCGTCCTTGTCGTATCGTATCCACGAGCCATTATTTAGTCTGCAATTGAATTCTTTATTGTCAAAGGGATAAAGCTTATCCAGACAATTTTCACTTGTATGGGAGAGAGCACCGTCTAGCACTATACCTAACTCGCATGAATCCATCAAGTTTTTACGGAATTCAAATGAGTCAGCTGTACATATTTTTCTATCCATTGCGTCTGAACAGTGAGTTAATTGATTTAAGTCTTTAATGACCGTATATGTTTCCTTGTCTGGGGAAATCAATACGTGTCCTGTCAAACTGGATATTACTGGATTTGAGTGATTCGTCATGAAAGTCGGAAATGGTGATATCCTGTAAGATTGCCAGGCATCAGAAGAATCAAAGGGAATTGTAATCCTAATCTTGTTATTATCTACGTTTACTGTAATTAGGCTGTAATAAAATTCTAACCTATGTTCGTCTAACAAAGGAACATAGCCTAGTTTATCCCTAGTGTTCTCCAGAACTAATTTTAAGTAACGTATAGGCAACAAATGGGGCGACAATACACCTTTAGTTGCTAACGTGATAGCTTCTACATAATCCTTGGATTTCTCAATGAAATGTGCAATTCTGTTATGTATGTGATCTATCTTTGAATCATAATACGTTAATGTTGCTAACAAATCCTGTACTTCCATAATTTGAACGATATTATCTGAATGTTCATTTAACAAATCCATAATTTTATTGATTGAAGCTAACTGATCCCTTAGTTCTGACATAATCAATTCATCTTTATGAGTCAAGAACTCAATTTTCTTATTTTGATTACTAATTTTTAAGACGATTGGAAAGTCCTAAACCTAAACTTGCAACAGACCCAAAGATGCTTAATGCAGCATAAATGAACGGATTCCGTCTTTCTTTTTGTTCGTGTCCTACAGTCCACATCAAAAGGTCATAAGCCAAAGATCCTGTCTCTCCAGTCTTATTTTTAAGTCATCAGATAGCATCTCTGCAACTTTTAATGTTGATCCAAGCAAACTCTTAGTAGTCAAATGAAAATGTCTCCTATGCAACTCATCCAATGATGCAGAAAACCTTGAAATGGCGGTTCTTAAGCTAGTGACATCATTCTCTTGAAGAAAAATTGCTTGCATATGCACTTCGACAATTACGTTGGTTGATGTAATAAAAATGTCTTCTTGTCTTTCAACTATATTGCCATATTTAAAATTATATATTCTTAGTCTTAGAACTCATCCCATACGAAAAAAATGTCTGAGCGAACAATATCACTCCCAACAACAAAAAATTCATCTTGGAACCTGTAACGAGAAAAAACATATGTAATTACTCCTGTATTAAAAGAAAACTTTTAAATTAAAATTAAAATTTTTTCCTCACTTCTTTTTAATTTCTTATGTGAGACAATGGTACTATTCTCTCATCCGTGGGTTGGGCTACGTTTTGAATTCTAAACCTATTGGCCGTTAATGTTTCCAAAATGTTAAATGGGCCTTCAAACTTAGGTGTTAGTTTATAGTTGAGCCCTTTTCTGACATTGATTTGATATAGATGTTATCACCCACGGTATATGTTTTAGTTGGTTTCGCTATTTTATCATGATTCCTTTTCATTATGATTTGTGATTTTTCTAAATTCTTTCGAAGGATATCATATCGACCTTATACTTGCATTTATACATTCTTTTAAAGGATTTGAATAGATTAGTTGTAGGCGTTAATACATGGAAAGGTGTTCTAACTGGGGGTACCATACAATGCTTCATGCGGTGACATTTTAATTGATATATGATATGAATGATTCAGAGTACTCAGTGCCGCCGGTATTGCAATATCCCAGTTGGGGTCTGATCCCCCTAGTGTTACCCTTAATATATTTAATATCTTCCTATTTGCTCTTTCCACTAGCCCATTCGACTCTGGGTGATATATCATGGTATTAACCTTCTTTATGTTGAGGAATTCACACAATGAGATAAGAAAGTGATTATTAAATTCACCACCCGAGTCTGAGATTATCATGTGTGGAATTCCATGTTTACAAATGTAAACACTCGTAAAACTTCCTAGCGCATTCAATCGCAGTTTTAGTTTTAAGCGCTATTAGTTCTGTATATCGAGTTAAAGCATCTATAATCACTAAGAAGGTGCTTATTCCCTCTGTCTGACTCGGTAAAATCCTGTTAACAAATCTAAATGTATTCTTTCAAAGGGTTGATTTGGGAACAGGATAAGCTCCTACATAATCCTTGGATTTCTCGAATGAAATGTGCAATTCTGTTATGTATGTGATCTATCTTTGAATCATAATACGTTAAATGTTGCTAACAAATCCTGTACTTCCATAATTTGAACGATATTATCTGAATGTTCATTTAACAAATCCATAATTTTATTGATTGAAGCTAACTGATCCCCTTAGTTCTGACATAATCAATTCATCTTTATGAGTCAAGAACTCAATTTTCTTATTTTGATTACTAATTTTAAGACGATTGGAAAGTCCTAAACCTAAACTTGCAACAGACCCAAAGATGCTTAATGCAGCATAAATGAAACGGATTCCGTCTTTCTTTTTGTTCGTGTCCTACAGTCCACATCAAAAGGTCATAAGCCAAAGATCCTGTCTCTCCAGTCTTATTTTTTAAGTCATCAGATAGCATCTCTGCAACTTTTTAATGTTGATCCAAGCAAACTCTTAGTAGTCAAATGAAAATGTCTCCTATGCAACTCATCCAATGATGCAGAAAACCTTAAAATGGTGGTTCTTAAGCTAGTGACATCATTCTCTTGAAGAAAAATTGCTTGCATATGCACTTCGACAATTACGTTGGTTGATGTAATAAAAATGTCTTCTTGTCTTTCAACTATATTGCCATATTTAAAATATATATTCTTAGTCTTAGAACTCATCCCATACGAAAAAAAATGTCTGAGCGAACAATATCACTCCCAACAACAAAAAATTCATCTTGGAAACCTGTAACGAGAAAAAATATATGTAATTACTCCTGTATTAAAAAGAAAACTTTTTAGTTACAAAAATTAAAATTTTTCCTCACTTCTTTTTAATTTCTTATGTGAGACAATGGTACTATTCTCTCATCCGTGGGTTGGGCTACGTTTTGAATTCTAAACCTATTGGCCGTTAATGTTTCCAAAATGTTAAATGGGCCTTCAAACTTAGGTGTTAGTTTATAGTTGAGCCCTTTTCTGACATTGATTTGAATATAGATGTTATCACCCACGGTAATATGTTTTAGTTGGTTTCGCTATTTTATCATGATTCCCTTTTCATTATGATTTGTGATTTTTCTAAATTCTTTCGAAGGATATCATATCGACTTATACTTGCATTTATACATTCTTTTAAAGGATTTGATAGATTAGTTGTAGGCGGTTAATACATGGAAAGGTGTTCTAACTGGGGTACCATACAATGCTTCATGCGGTGACATTTTAATTGATATATGATATGAATGATTCAGAGTACTCAGTGCCGCCGGTATTGCAATATCCCAGTTGGGGTCTGATCCCCCTAGTGTTACCCTTAATATATTTAATATCTTCCTATTTGCTCTTTCCACTAGCCCATTCGACTCTGGGTGATATATCATGGTATTAACCTTCTTTATGTTGAGGAATTCACACAATGAGATAAGAAAGTGATTATTAAAATTCACCACCCGAGTCTGAGATTATCATGTGTGGAATTCCATGTTTACAAATGTAACACTCGTAAAACTTCCTAGCGCATTCAATCGCAGTTTTAGTTTTAAGCGCTATTAGTTCTGTATATCGAGTTAAAGCATCTATAATCACTAAGAGGTGCTTATTCCCTCTGTCTGACTCGTAAAATCCTGTTAACAAATCTAAATGTATTCTTTCAAAGGGTTGATTGGGAACAGGATAAGCTCCTAAGCTGACAGGTGTTTTCGTATGCCCTTTGTTTTCCTGACATGTGCGACAATTAGCTATGTGTCTTTTTATATCTGTAAGCATTGTATGCCAATAAAACAATGATTTGGCTTTCTGTGACATTAATGAGAACCCAGGGTGTCCATGTAATGGATTTGAATGCAACCAATTCAGGACAGTGGAAACAAGTGAGTTTGGTACTACTACCTGGTCGTTAGTTACATGTGGTGTATTGCGGGGTTTTCCTTGTCACAGTCCTACACAGAATATTATCTTTGATTACATAATTCTGCTGCTTATACTTTATATATTCTTTTTCTTTATGATTGCCTTTCAAAGCATTTATAATTGTTTCTATTTTCTGATCTTTTCTTTGCTCAGTCTGTAACAATTCAGCACTCCAGCCTAAATCTTCTTGTTCAGATATTGTTTTTACAATAGGCATGGATGTTGATATATCTATTAATTCAGCTAAAGACTCCGTACAAGATGACACGGGGTTGCGTGATAATGCATCCGCAATGATATTTGCTTTCCCAGGTAAATACCCGATTCTTGGCGCCAAAATCTTGAATGATTAAATGCCACCGAGTTCGTTTAGGGCTGTGATTGAAGCCTTTAAAGAACTCTGTTAGTGGTTTATGGTCAGTAAGAACCTTAACGGGATAACCGTAAATTATGAACTTAAAATGCACTAGCGAATTAACAATAGCTAGTCCTTCCTTGTCTATTACTGCATACTTACTTTCGGAAGTTCTCAATTTTCGAGAATAGAAAGCTATCGGGAAAAACTGTTTATCATATTGCTGAAGCAATACCCCTCCTACTCCTAAGTCTGAGGCGTCTGTTGCAATGAAGAATTCCTTACCGAAGTCAGGAAATTTTAAGATAGGAGAACTACACAGTTCATCTTTCAAAGTATTAAACGCCTGTTGATGTTGCTCAGACCATATGAAATCTACGCCCTTCTTCGTAAGATCAGTTAAAGGAGCGGCTATTATTGAATAGTTGCGTATAAAACGCCTGTAATATCCACTACAACCCAGAAATTGCAGTATTCCCTTGACATTAGTAGGTATGGGAAAATTACGTATAGCCGACACCTTATCATGGACTACTTTAAGACCTTGGCTTGACACCATGAAACCCAAATATATCAATTCTGTTTTGAAAAATTCACACTTACTAATCTTTACCCTTAAGTTATGTTGTCTTAATCTCTGTAGTACTAGTTCTAACTTACGTAGATGTTCCTCTAAGGTGTTGGAAAAGATTACAAGATCATCCATATAGGCATGCAATATATCCCCTAACAAGTCTCCAAACACTATGTTAATCATTCTTGTAAATGTTATAGGAGCACAACGTAAACCAAAAAGGCATCCGTAAAAATTCATAATGTCCCCTGGCTGTGCTGAAGGCTGTGTATGGGATACTATCTTCTTCTAATGATATCTGGTTGAAAGCCTTTAAGTAAGTCCAAACTGGTAAAAATATTTTATTCTGACCTAACAAAGACAAAATATCGTCAGTACATGGCACTGGGAATCGATCAGGGATCGTTTCCTCGTTTAGACGACGAAAGTCGACGCAGATACGCCATGTTCGATCTTTTTTCGGTACAACTATTAAAGGAAAATTATAAGGGCTATTTGATTTTCTAATGACTCCTTCCTCTAACATTTTACCTACTTCATCATTTATTTCATTCTGAAATTTCATAGGGAGTCTGTACGAGGGTACATATATAATTTTCTGTTTGTCTTTTAACCTTATTTGATGCTCGATCACATCTGTTTTCCCTAAGGATCCATCCGTAGTGGAAAAGACATCTGTATATTTATTTAAAAGCTCAAAAATTTTCTGCTGAATTTCTTCGTCTTGAATGTCCTTACTGATTTTATTTTTAATAGATCGTAAAAGGGATTCATCCGCAACTGATTGAGAGTGATTGATTTCAGCAACGGTAAGAATACGATGTTTATAAACTTCTACATCCAAGATATGTTGATTTTTGTGAATTACTAAAGTGTTATTTAAATGATTACAGACTTCGATATTACATTGCTGATGTGAGCCTACTGTATAAATAACTTGTGTGACAGACAATCCGTTGGTTTTCAAAGTATCGGAAAGGATTAATATTTCAGATCCCGGTAGTGTTTCTTTATTTGCACTATTAAATTCGAAGGTATGTTTGGTTCGATATATTGCGTGCAAGATGATATTACGGGGTGAACGAGAATTCTGCTGGGTCGCGTACATTATTTCTTTATTAGTGAGACAAGTTATTGGTTCTTCAACGTACGTTACGGTTACATTTGTCGTCTCCTTTTTATCCAAAACTGACTTTAAAAGTATTAGAAGACTTATAGAATTTCCCTTTGATATACACGCCGTGCTTTGCAGGAGCTAAGATAATGTTTTGATTTCCCATAGATGGGTATCCTATAATTACAGCTGGATACATATTAATGTTTTTCACAACAACAAATGTATCGGCAAACGTGCGATTACCGACTCTGAACTGAATATGAGTTATGCCTATGACGTTTAATTCATTATTTCCTATACCTGAAGTCTGATTCCTGATTTTTCAATCGGAAAGTTCGAAAACAACAAATGATGCGTCTTCAAATCCATAATATTACGCGGACTACCAGAGTCAAAAAATAACGTAAAGGATTTGTGTTCTAAATTTACAGCATATAAGGTTGGCCGTAACTCATTTTGGCTTATTATTGTATGAATTCGTTGCAAATCTACGGGAGCATGCACTGTTTTTACTTAATTCGGCCGTGTGTTTCATAGGAAAATCTATTGTCTCACAATTATCTGATAAAACATTAAATTGATTATTCAATACTATTGATGTTGACATAAATGACCTTGACCCAACATCACTCTCTTCCCCTCTAGAGTTAAACTATGTGGTATTTGCTTTGCTCTGCACATTCTGAAAATTAGGCTGACTTTGCGAGGTCTGGTTTGACGGCCCAGGCTCAGCGATATTTGAACAAGTGTTTGTTTGTTTCGGACTCTGAACTGCACTGACATTTTGTTGTTTCTTCTTATTGTTAAAATGAGGATTTTTCTTTTTATTTCCTTATGGAACTGACTGTGGAATTGACTGTGTATTTCTAGGATATTGTTGTGTCTTACGCGCGTAACATTGACTATAAGAATGTGATCCTGTGTTGTGAACTGAACAAAATTTCGTTCTACAGTCTGCGCTTATGTGACCTTGACGTTTGCAGTTGTAACACGTCACTCCCGCTACTGGATTGTTAATTACGTTCAACTGTTTGTGGTTTTGTTTCATTCTTAGCAAAAACTTGAGTTAACACGGGATCGAGATCTGGACACTTGGACATGTGCTTCTTTATCTGTTTATAGACATCCAATTCCGTACTTGCAGGCATTAACTTTCTTATCAAAGCACCGCACTAAAGCTTCAGGCAACATAAGTGTCATGCAAGTTAAATACATTAATCGTAAAAAATCTTTCACGGAGATATTATCGTTAGTAACCCAAGTGGAATTACCTAAAATGTCCTGATATTCGTTAAGCCTATCAGCTATGAGAGCTGCTCTCTCAACAACATTAAGCCGATTCAATAGTGGCTTGATTAAGGTGTATTTCGTAACGTTAACACTACATCCAAAGCTTCCTCACCCCCATAGATCGCGCGTAACCTAACTTTGAAATCATCCCAAGTAACTGCTTTCCTGAAATGAAACACCTCTTAAATACGCACTCGCATCCCCCTTAGAAAAATCTATAAAACTTTTAGCTTCTTGTAATTGTACAAAAGGATCTACGATTTGTTTGGCATTTAAATGGGCATCAACGGATGAAATCCATGACTCCACATTTTGTGGCAAGAACCCGTTGACACGGCCTTGAAAAGGAAGGATTGCTGACCTGGCATTTACAAGCGTCACAATTGGAGGAGGATATAGCCTGGCCTACACCACTAGGTCCAGGGGTAGGGCTGACAGGAGGAGCCATGACTGCTGTATTCTTTTTTTTTCTATCACTTTGACCCCTTTCAATCCTATCAAAATATCTATATGAGTACAGACGCCCACTGCGTAAACGCATATGTATAATAAAATTCCCCCAACAATGTTACTAATCCCAATACATTTCCCCCCAAGAGTTTATGAAAGAAAAAGGAATTAGCACAAAGAAAGAAAAATTCAAAATGAGAATTCGGAGTTTCTTATAACAAAGTTTAGGAATTCACTCACCCCAGTAATAATTGACTAACGACTTGTGATAACTACACTTCACTGCACAAACTGAAATGAATACAAAATCTCTGTACTTAGCTTATATATGAAGTCGAGTCGTCTCTCTCTCTCTCTCTCTTGATGTTTTGTTAGCGATGTCTCGTTCTAGTTTCTTGTAGAATGTAGGTCTTCCTGGATATGTTTTGCAATAGTTGAATGCCAGTCCTTGGGGTTTCCTAGGATGTTGATTGAAGATTCTATTTGTATACTAACATTAACGTATTATGATTCAAAGATAGATCACATACATAACAGAATTGCACATTTCATTGAGAAATCCAAGGATTATGTAGAAGCTATCACGTTAGCTACTAAAGGTTATTGTCGCCCCATTTGTTGCCTATACGTTACTTAAAATTAGTTCTGGAGAACACTAGGATAAACTAGGCTATGTTCCTTTGTTAGACGAACATAGGTTAGAATTTTATTACAGCCTAATTACAGTAAACGTAGATAATAACAAGGTTAGGATTACAATTCCCTTTGATTCTTCTGATGCCTGGCAATCTTACAGGATATCACCATTTCCGACTTTCATGACGAATCACTCAAATCCAGTATTATCCAGTTTGACAGGACACGTATTGATTTTCCCCAGACAAGGAAACATATACGGTCATTAAAGACTTAAATCAATTAACTCACTGTTCAGACGCAAATGGATAGAAAAATATGTACAGCTGACTCATTTGAATTC
Organism: Palaemon carinicauda; assembly: GCF_036898095.1. Lineage (NCBI taxonomy): Eukaryota > Metazoa > Arthropoda > Malacostraca > Decapoda > Palaemonidae > Palaemon > Palaemon carinicauda. The sequence goes on along the minus strand of NC_090733.1, from coordinate 18,122,560 downwards.
CGTAAAAACTTGATGGATTCATGCGAGTTAGGTATAGTGCTAGACGGTGCTCTCTCCCATACAAGTGAAAATTGTCTGGATAAGCTTTACCCCTTTGACAATAAAGAATTCAATTGCAGACTAAATAATGGCTCGTGGATACGATACGACAAGGACGGCTTCAATGTATCATGCCCTGACGGATCCACTACCTACAACCACATTCTTCGTCGCAGCAGATGGCTGTATCGGGACTTCCCCGAATTCCATGGTGACTGGCCTACGGACAATCATCAGAGAACGTGCTTACTTCGCGAACTTCACGTGGACCTCTACAACGCCCGCACTTCCTCTCCCCTATAAAGGAAGTGTGGCGAAACGCTTAATGAAACTTACCGAAAAGGACCCACCTGTCGCCGACTTACAAAGAGATTCTTCACCCTATATTACTAGCAGGTTTATTTGGAACGGCGTTAATTTTTATCGCCGTGAACATCCTTGTTTGGCGTAGGTTACGGCACAGCAAGCAGCTACAAAGGAACGAGTTGAATAGCCCTGACAATACCCCTTACTTGATCCAGTTCAAAGCTGTATGAGTGGCCACCTCATTCGCTAAGGGAGTAATTTGGTCAGGATGATGTTTGTATGAAAAGCTGATTAGTACGCTAGTAATATGTAATTAAAGAAATTCTCTACATTTGCATTGTTAAAAATACATTTAAAATAACATTTAAAAAAAAATAAATAAAATAAAAAAGGATATAAATCATTTTTTTCTCTCGGCATCTAATAAAAATATATAAGCCGGAATGTTAAAAAAGAAAAGAGAAAAAAAAAAAAAAAAATATAAGATATATAACAGAATCTATGGGCATTCTAATAAAATGTATCAGCCCTATATATAAATATATATATATATATATTATATATATATATATGTACGAAACCGTGGTACGTGTACGTACCAGGAATTCGTATTTGTGCACTAAAAAATTGAGTATCTTGTTTCTGACAAAGGTAACAATTATTCTTTATCAAGTTACCGAATCATTTGTAAGTCAGAATTTTGTTTTGTTTTTTGGTACCATGTAATCATTTGCTAGCAATGTACCATATATATGATCTTGGTTTTATCATGCATTTTTCTTTTTGCTTTGGTAATATCTTTTTGTATGCATTATTGTTATTAGTTTTGATGTGCCTATTTGGACATTCGTCCTCAGTTGGATATAGCTAGTTTTGGACAATGAATGATACGTATGTCCAGTCACACCTAATAACCATGTTTCGGCTTGTTGTTAAATTTTTGTAAAAAAAATTGAGATAGCTGGCCGAGCTTATGTAATATTTAGAATAGTAATATTACATGTTTAAAACAAATGACGTAATATGTCATGTTGGTTGGAAGAGCTGGCGTGAGATTTGCTATGGTCAACTCAAATTGTGTACAGGATGTAAGATGCTAAGTTGTCATTCTTTCTTAGTGTCAACACATTGTCTCTTCGTGTGAAAGTTTGTGACGTCACCGGATGCAGGTGTCTTCCGATTCCGTCACTTATACAAATTAAATGCAAGTTGTACGATATTTGGGATATCAGTATTTGTTCAGTTCATATCAAAACTTCACCAGAATTGGTCATGTGAACCAACACAGCTTCCTCCAGTGATGGAGATGTTTAACTCAGTTGTTATTCACAATAAAACTTAAAAAACTACTAAAATGTGTTCAGTAAACCATTCAAATACATTTGAAAACAACTCATACTCAAATGTGTGCTTAAGACAGTAGCACACCAATATATATATATGTATGTATATATAAATATACACACATATATATATGTATATATATACAGTATATATATATATATATATATATATATATGAATATATATATATATATATATATATATGTGTATATATATATATATATATATTGTATATGTATATATATATATATATATTGTATATGTGTATATATATATATATATATATTATACCTACACACACATATATATACATACATATATATATATATATATTATACCTACACACACATATATATACATACATATATATATATATATATATATACATATATATATATATATATATATACATATATATATATATATATATATGTATATATATATATATATATATATATTTATATATATATATATATATATATTATATGCATTATACCCCCACAAACACACACACGCATATATATATGTGTGTATATATATATATATATAATATATATATATTTATTTATATATATATATATATATATACATATATATATATATATATATATATTTATATATATATATATATATATATACTGTATATGAACTAGTTCGAACATGTTTTTTCATGATAATAAATTCTTTCATGAATATATTTTGTCTGCTTTTGAAATTATTTTACATTAGAGGCTAAGGCAACGTGGCTAACATATCGAGCATCTACCTGAATATTTATTGATTTAATTTCATCGTAAAAAAAATAGAAAAAAATACTGAAGTAAGATATGTCTTTGTGTGGTGAACCTGTAAGTACCAAGTTATTTATGAGTTGCGGTTTCTCTTTTTAACACGATCTATATTCAAGTCTATTTGCTCATACACAAATTACAGGGAGTCTACAAACATATGCTCACAGTCATATATATTAGTTGTATATATCATTCAATTTTTTTTTTGTATGTGCGGAATTATTCCCTAATTAATTTCTTGAGTTACATCTAAAGCTATTATTTGCTATCACTTATAAAATTTCGTAATTCCGTGACTAGAAAAGGGATTTTATATGTAACAGAAATTATAATGATAAATCACTGAAGAATTTAATTATTCAGCCATATTTTAGCAATTTTTATTAGCAAATCACTAAAGTAAGAAAAGAAAAAAAGAAAAACCATCAAACGTTCATACACCTATACTTGTCTTACATAATGTATTAGGATTACTTACGTTATATAATATAAATTCTAACGACACAAGAAAAGGAATATAAAGTGAACAGAGAAAATATTCATACTAGATCTAAAACAAACCATCAAGCTGTGCTACGAAAAGGATTAGAAATATGTTTTGGATAATAATAATAATAATAATAATAATAATAATAATAATAATAATAATAATAATAATAATAATAATAATAATAATAATAATAATAATAATAATAATAATAAAACGTTATATAAGAAAACCGACATGACAACAAAACTACTCTGTTCCCAGAGTCACAACAGTATTTTATTACACACTTTGTCAACTTGTTTTCGAAACTTTTCAGATATCAGTTGCACCAAAACACAAACATCAAATCACATTTTTTTTTCTTTTTACACCAGAAACCCGTCACCCGGGTAACTTATGTACATCTCTATAATACCAGAACAAAATGATAAGAATATTTCACGCTTTCGTCAATCACGTCTTTTAAACATAATATTAATAATATTTTTTTAATATAATAAGAAAATATATTTCTAATAAATCTTTCTTAAAGAATATTTAAAAACCTAAGACTAAAATAAAATACCACATGATTATTATATAAAAACATTTGTAGCCCAGTTGTCTATCCGACCAGAATATTTCGCACCCAAAAAAAGAAAGAAAAAAAAAAAAAAGATATCTGACGGATATCCACAAATTAAGTACTTGAATTGAGAAGAAAGATGATTAACAAACCCTTTAACTGGGATAATTTTCTTATTGATTCATACCACCAACAGATTCCCTAATAAAAAGGAATATGTTTTTCAAAGAGATTACCTTTGAATACATTGGCTTTTTTATATCTGGTCATGGTCTATCCCCCGAAATAAGTCAAGGTCTCTCTCTCTCTCTCTCTCTCTCTCTCTTCTCTCTCTCTCTCTCTATCTTTTGGCCCAGTCCTGAATGTTTTACAGTAACCTGACTTCTAAATTTGCATTATCTTTCACTCTTTACAATCTCCAGTACACATCTTGAATGAATAAATTATCTCACCAATTTATATGTAATACAGTCTCTCCTGTTATATGACTAGGTAAAATGATGCAATACCCTCTAAATTCGGAGTGAAATAATCACTAAACTCATTATTATTAGGGAAACTATAGTATAATACTTCTTGTTCGTGTTTTTTTTTTTCGTAATTTTTTTAACCTCAAAATGACTGATATATTGTTATATTTAAAGTAATACTGTGGTTTGCTATGGTAATAAACGCAATAATATAAATAAAGTACACAAATGTGTAAAAACATTCTAAATTAGAGGAGCACTTAGTAGAGTGCAGACTTCCGCAGCAGCAGCTTTTTTCTTTTACCTTTTGCTAGACCTTGACTTGTACATTTGACCTTAACCATGTATTTATTGGCGTGGATTTTCATAAACTCGAAGAAGAACCAAGTTTGAAGTCTCTGTGACAATGATGTCCAAGCTTATGGCTTATTACGTGAATTCGACATTTTGCTTGACCTTGATCTTTAACCTTGACCTTTCAAAATTCAACTCTTTCCAGCTTTGAAATACCGCCAAGTTTCATTACTTAACGATAAAAAGTTTGACAGTATGGTTCATGACCAGTATTTAACCTCTTGTTTGACCTTGACCTTGAACTTGACCTTGATTTTCAACCTTAACCTTAAACCTTATCATGCATTAATTGACGTGGATTTTCACACACTCAAATATGAACCAAGTTGGAAGTCTCTGTGACAATGATGTCTAAACTTATGGCTGATTAGGAGAATTTGACACTGTGCTTAAAATTTTGGCCAGGAAGGTGTTCACGAACAAACACACAACACACGCGTGCACATAAACACACACACACACACAACTACACAGACATAACTTTCAACTTTCGTTAGCAGAGATAAAAAAAATCAAAGTTACGTTTTAAATTGATTAAATGAATTCTTAAGGGAGGCTGTTTACCAAGACAGATTATTCTAAAAAAAATCAAACTATGAATAAATTGTAGACACGAATGTAATTTTTATTATATTTCCAAGATTTCTAAAACATTTGAAACTTGTTTTAAATACCGTGTCCTTAGCTCTGCATATCAAGTGGTGTTGAAAGTGTTCTAAAACTTTTTCTTAATCTTTGTGAATTATTCAGGCTCTTTAGAGTTTGCGGAAGGCGCCTTATTGTAAAAAAGCTATTTCGTTATCGATCGTAACATTAAGGTCAACAGGACATATGAAACGAGAAATAGCATGAATAAACCGGAAATCTTAGCTGTTTGTAGTCCTTTAAAAGCACACCATTTTCTTTGAACTAAGTATTGAACCTTTAAACTATTGTGAGATGAGATTATGTTTGTTTTAATTCTCTGTAATTGAACTATTCATAGATTATGCTAAAAGTAACAGTTACAAATATATTAAACCATCTTTTCTAATTCATTAGGAGCAACATTCTCGAATCCAATCATTATTTTTCTAGTGAGTTACAATCAAACAACTGCCCATCAGGAATCCTCTTTCTCTGTTGTAGCAAAAACATATAAAAAATTTACTACTTTTCATTATTATTGGTCATCACATGTTTTATTGGTATATATATATATATATATATATACACACACACACACACACACACACAGATATATATATATATATATATATATCTACAGAGAGAGAGAGAGAGAGAGAGAGAGAGAGAGAGAGAGATACGAAAAGTAAATTGCCACTTTCTATAAAGAGAAAAGTATTTATGAAGATGGTTGTACCAGATTTAACTTATTCATCTGATATTTGGAGATAAATCTTCAGAACATAAGCTAGTTAAAACTCAAAGAGCTATTGAAAGAATAATAATGAGAATAACACTAAGAGACAGAAAAATACAGCAGCATGGAGTCGAGAGCAAACTAAAGTAGAGGATATTTCAACAACGGGTAAGAAAAAAAAAATTGTCATGGGGAGGACATATAAGGGAATGACAGACAATAGGTGGACATTAAGAATAACAGGATAGGTAAAAGAAGTAGGGGAAGGAAGAAGGATGAGAAGATGATGAAATGACAAACTAAGAAATTTTACGGGTGTGGAATGGCACAGAAAGACCACAAACAAACCCAAGTGGAAGGACATGTCTGAGGCCTTTATTCTGCCGTGGACTAGAAACAGCAGCTGATGCTGATGAAGAGTAGGAAGATATTTATGTGTTATTAAATTTAAAATTATACTGGAATCGTTAGTTATCAATCTTATATTAAAAGCAGAGTTAAGTGGAGGTTGGGGGAAGTTGTCATGAGAAACGCTCAAAGTTTCTGACAGGGATGAAATTGAGAATAAACTTTAGGATTAAATTGCTAGGCAAATGCTTGAATAATCCTAAATACATATATTAAGCAACTGGGCATGACAGTATTTTACAATTCAAGCACAAGAAACCTATTTTCAATGTGAGGAAATTTATCAATTCACGACAAAATATTTACAAAATTGTCACATGCTTTTTACAAGCAGATTCGGTTGCTTTCAAATCCATCATCTATTGAAGATGATTAGGTATATGAGCTATCAGGCATGGCACTATTTTACAATTTGCTCCTTCAAAATGAAAAGATCTAAATTCTAAAGAAAACACATGACATTTATTTTCAATTCAGGGATTCAGAATATCAACATTTTTTTTTTCTTTTTTTCACAAGCATAGAATCGGATGCTTTCAAATCAACTGCAACCATTACCGTATTTCAACATAAAAGACGTAAACTGGTTTCCACGGAATCCCTTCCCAAGAAAATGAAAGTAGAGTCACCTTTATACCAACATGTCTCCCGGCTTATATCGTAATCCGAATCCAAAGTCTGGTCATACGATGCATACATTTCACGTGAGAAAATTGACCAAGAGCAGCGGCTGCCAAATACATCGTATTCCCAAAGGGAAAATAATCCACTACTCAAGGGATTCTATTTCCTGCTTCAAGATATATTTTTGATAAAAAAAAAAAAATCTTTGCAGGCGGGAGTTTACAACGCAATACTACTATAACTGCCTTTAGCATAGAGAAAATGAATATATTTTTACATAACCAATTTCTTTTGGCAAATACAGAAAAATATACCTTTAGATAAGACAAGAGAGAGAGAGAGAGAGAGAGAGAGAGAGAGAGAGAGAGAGAGAGAGAGTTATTACTGCTACATAGAGTATACGCGAAATAGGGTAAATATGGGATGAACTCTTCACTAAACTTTGTAGTATACGTACAGAAAAAGTATGTTAATCGAAATACGAATATTACCTCAAGAAGGAGAAGAATAAGATAACAGGCTTCTAAAATGTGATGAAAAAGAAAGGGTAGCTATCACGGATATATAAAAATGGGGAAAAATGCTAAAAATATTCCTTTAATATTAACGCGATAAAATAAGTTTTTTAGTGAATTGTTTTCTTTTGACCTTATCAAGCACTTTTTAGCTTTCATGCCACCGATTACTCTTGATAGCTATAGCCATAGTTAAATCTAAACACTACTCAATTCGTAAATATTTAGGTACAGGAAATCATTATGAATTTTGGTTAGCCATTTGTTAGCAACGGTAATCATACCAAATTATAAAAATAAAGTGACACGGAAAAGAGAAAAGGCACTATTATTAATATCATTGTGTTTTACTTAATATTATCTCAAAATGTCAATTTAATATAGATTATAAAAGCTTGAAAAGTCTCTATTCTTCTTTTTCATGATGGACTGCTTTGATAAACCATAACTGAGATAACAAACAAAGGACGAAGAAATCTTGGAGTATGATTATTAACTGAGAACAGAGGAGACAAGTGGTTGAGGAAGCCTTGCTAATGAGCTTCCGAAAGGCTCTCCTTTTTCATGGACACAAAGGGAACAAGGGCTCTCTCTGCACTTGTTGCAGGACTTTATTTGTTTTAAGACAAACGGGGTTTCATTCTTGATATTTATTATCTTAGTATTTTGAAGGAAATATTTGTTTCCAAGCAAAATATAGTTTTTATTTAAGTAGATTCAGTTTTGGCAGAATTTGTTTTATATTTTCAAATGAATTTATTCTTTTCATGCAAAATAATATTTTAGGGTGATTCCGGTTTGCGGTAATCTGTTTATTGTTTTATACTGAAGGTGCATTCTTTTTCATGGAAATCAATC
>NC_090733.1:18104434-18106934 GCF_036898095.1 Palaemon carinicauda | reverse complement strand
ACTACTACTGCTACTATTACTACTACTACAACCGACTACTGTCCCTTCACAATATTATGTTGAAGGTTTAAATGATACTCATGAGTGGCAGTTGAATGGGACAGTGACATTGCTATAGAAAGCCCTAGAGACTGACCATACATACATACATATGATCAGCTCTCAAGCCCTGTCACTATCCAAGCTAGGACCAGGAAGTACCAGGCAATGACTGCTGAAGACTCAGAATGTAGAGCTACGGGCTCTCAAAAACCACCAGCCCTTCGCTCAGAAGGATAATGAGGTTGCAACCAATAAAGGAATTCGTCCGATAGACCGGGACTTGATCCTCAGCCTTTCGATCACCAGTCAGGGATTTTACCAAATAGGCCACCAAACGCCAATTGTTCTGATATTGATATTATTTTTTTTTTCTATTTTTTTATATATGGAGTATTTCATTAAAATACAAATTTTCGTGGTTTTATATATTGACTGTAATATTTTCCAAACTTTCACCCTATTAAATTCAGTTCAAGAGCAAAAAGAACTCTATGATCAAAACATCGTCTGTACGGAAAAAAAAAAAAAAAAAAAAAAAGGACGTTTGGGACAACTTATCTTTATATACTGTTTATCAGAAACTATTATATGTTCACCGATTTAAAACATGAGCCAATATATCGATGGATATCAACTTGAAATTTTATTGAAATAGAAACAACATTTTCCATAAAGATTTCAACGGTTTTCAATTAAGCAACGAGTGTATAAGGATATTCCTTTCTAAATTATACCTTTTTACTTTAATAAAAGAAACTATGATTCCCCGATTGTAATATGTTGATTGATAGTTTTTTTTTTTGCTTATCCAAATCATACGGTGTTCCTATCTCTCTGAGTTTGAAGATAACAAACTTTATTAATGTAAAAGACGAAAAAACAGCAAAGAACGGAAATACGAATGAGAGATATGTATATTTTAGATGAAATCTAGTCGTGATGTCTTCATCGCCTTAAAGGAATTCTTTTTCAAGAAGAGTATCATTGAGCCAACTTTGTTTTGCATGTATTGGACAACACTAAACAAATATGCATCTCCCAGGACTTATTATCCATAATTGTAAACATGGAGTTACACACACACATGCGCACACACACACACACACACACATATATATATATATATATATACATATATATATACACATATATATATATATATATATATATATTTATATATATGTAAATATGTATATAATATATATATATATATATATATATATTTATACATATTTACATATATATATATACATGTATATATATATATATATATATATATTTATACATATTTACATATATATATATATATATATATATACATGTATATATATATATATATATATATCATCATTACCATCATTATTATTGTTATTATTATTTTTATTATCATTATTATTATTATTATTATTATTATTATTATTATTATTATTATTATTATTATTATTATTATTTCTGATATTATTATCAATAATTGTTTAGCTACAACCCTAGTAGGAAAAGCAAGGTGCAATGTTATAATCCCCCGGGCTCCAACGGGGAAAATAGCCGAGTGAGGAAAGGAGACAAAGAAAAATAAATTTTAAGAACAGGAACATTAAAATAGATATCTTCTATATACACTTTAAAAGCTTTTAAAAAAGTGTACCTTCAAGCAAGAGAACTCTAACCCAAGACAGAAGAGGACCATGTTACAGAGACTTTAGCACTTCCCAAGACTAGAGAACAATGGTTTGATTCTAGAGTGCTCATGGATATTGAAACAACAGAAAGATTGGAAATGGTATATTATTGATTATAGGCCTACAAACAGACCAAAACTACACTTTGTAACAAAGTAACCAGCCTTTCACTATCTTGGATGCCTTGGAAGGACACATATCCAGGTTGGATGAAATCTTACATAAAATAGGGCAGAATAGCACCGTAGATTTAAATTTCTTAATCGTTCCTTTCACAAAAATCGTCCTATGACCTTCAGGACAAGGTCAAGGTCATTCATAATGCACAGTTCCCGTTGTATCCTAACCTTTCACACTTCCACCAAATATTGTTCAATTCGGTCAAGTATTTTCTGATTAATCACCTTCGACTATGTGACAGACATTTTTCCTTTCATGATATCTCAGAAACTATTCAACAAAAATAGCTGAATACAATTGATGGAACGATTTTCTAGATCTGGAACCGAAGTAAGATGTAGGTTTTAGAATAGCTCCCATTAAAAGTAAAGTGATCACCCAGGTTTGGTTTTCAGGGTAACGGAAAGAGACCTTTACATATTCAGTATTCATATATATTAACGTCTTGGAGCAGTATATCATTCTCAGAGCTCGGAGGTAATCTCCCGTGTATCAGATTATGTAATATGAAGCCGGTGAGTTTGGGAGCTCGGGACAATACGTAATTCGCTATTTGTGATAGTATTCACAGCATATGTATATATATATATATATATATA
>NC_090733.1:18081934-18101934 GCF_036898095.1 Palaemon carinicauda | reverse complement strand
TCTTACTCATGCATTGATTATTATGTTTTTAATAAATTAGAAGTAATAATGAAACTTTTGCCCCATATTTGCTATGTTCGATCCACAAATGAAAATTAAGAAAATCTCGAATTTTTCTCCTTAATGAGTAGTTCAAAAACTAGAATACTCACAGAGACGTCATAAAGAAATTTATCGCTTTTAGAGAGAATAATCTGTGATTATGGATATGCCTGCGGGTGCTAATTAGATAAGGGACTGAAATACTCCCGAGATTTTGTAATATAGTTCGTGCTAAAATTCTTAGATCTAAAAGCAGTAGTTAAACCATGGAACAATATTGATGGAAAAAAAAAAAAAAAAAAAAAAATATGAAAACTAGGTTGCTCTCTGTTTATAACAGCGTATATTCTTTTCTCTGTCAAAAGATATCCGTATCTCAAGTGCACTGTAATAGTAAATCGTTTTTAAATCGGGAATTATTCGCTATTTTCACTGTCTGAATAAATCATATCAAGTTTGAATTATTTTATTGTTGAAATAAATAAAACTCCATAATTTAAATGTTATATAAATTGAATATTGATGAAAACGAGAAAATACAATTTGATGAGTATTATATTTCACTTAGGTTTCCATCAACATTTATTTACAAATCTATTTATCCACAAGATAAATAAGCCTCAATTTTCCATTTAAAATTCATATACGATATATTTCATGGTACAATATCTTTTGGATTTTTGGTGAGTAAGACCAAATACTTTATAAACCTTCGGTTTTTAATTTTTCCATAGGAAAAATAAAATTTAAAAAGTGTAATAAAAATTAGAAATTACATGGAGCGTCATTGAGAATAAATTTCAATCTCCTAACTCTGAATAATTCACATTCCCGCGAAATACCTTCCCTTGAACTAAGAATAATATTTCAATGTGAGAGTATTATGATTAGATTTTCCATAGACCTTCAAATAGTATATTTCCATATGACAAGTCTACCGGATACTTCATAAAACTTTCAGAAAGGTAAAAAATTCTATACTCTTTTATAATACCTATTGTAGGCTTTTACGGTAAGTCTTCGTAAAATTGTGCATTTTCTTCAGGGAAATAAAAGGTTTCATGGTTCCAAACATGTTATTGCATATATATATATTGTCACAAATCAATATATCTGCGTATATATTTATATATCAGCCTTGTATTATATCAATGTAGAAGGATTTTGTGTTATCATATGCATTTTATTTTTGTTTATTGTTATGATTACTGTTTATACACGGTCTTATTCTACAGTTTATTTCTGCATATATATTTATACATCAGCCCTGTATTATATTGATGTACAATGATTTTTGTATATCATCATAATCATTTTATTTAGTTTGTTATAATTATTGTTTATGCACTGTCTTATTCTATCGTTTTTCATGTTAAAGTAGTTAACTGTTGTTTACTGAAAATAATGAGAGTAAAACTTGTGTGCTTGTTCTATTGTTACTAGCTAACGCTAGTTTCTTTATTTTAATTTGTAATATGTACATTAAGTCCTTCACAACAGATGTCGCCCCGCTATTCATGGATACATATTTATGGTTATAGAATTTGTGCTTTTGCGGAGTCCTTGGAAACTACCCGAGGCGACATCCAAACCTTTGTTTTAGGGAGAGACACAACCAGTGGGTGCTTCTAACGCACGTGTTATAAAGGGATTTCTCTCTCTCCCAGTTTAAGACTGGAAGTGCGAGGGGGTTATTATTATTATACTGTGAACTATTATATTACTTAAGAAGTTTTGCTCAGTAGAGCATGATTGACAAGTGTATGCTGCGGTTTGTGACTTATATATTGAAGAGTTAATAAAAGCTATACTAGAATAGCGAAATTAAGCAGAATAGTCTTATTTTATTTTCACACCTGCCAATTACTGAACCTGAATATGACAAGTGGCGACCTTGCCAGGATTGGCAACAGTGAAAAATATAAAGGCTGGAAGTTGAAGTCATGGAAACCTTCAAAGAATATCTTGCATTGGCAAAGGACTACGGACTGGACGACGAGAAGGCCATTGAGTTTGCCGAGCACAGGGTTCAAGCAGAAGAAAAGAATCTTGAGAGAGAAGAGAGACTGAGAAGGTATGACGCCGAGCGTGGGAAGGCTTTGGCCGAATTAGAAGAGAGGGAGCGGGAGCGACGACATGTACTAGAAGAGAGGGATCGGGAGCGACGACATGAACTAGAAATAAAGAAACTTGAACTAGAGGCAGCACGACACCATGTAGAGGCACCAACAGTGATCAATAACCACTTTCCTAAAGCAAAAATCCCAAACCTCCCGGAGTTTGTGGATGGTAAGGATGAGCTTGACAGCTACTTGTTAAGGTTTGAGAGGTATGCTAACACACACAAGTGGGACAGATCAACGTGGGCCTCGTCTCTTAGTGCTCTTTTGACAGGGAATGCCCTTTTAGTCTATGGTCGGCTTTCTGACGATGATGCAAAGGACTATGAAATTTTGAAGAAAGTGCTCTTCAGAAGATACGACCTTACTGAGGAAGGATTCCGTAAAAAGTTCCGGAACACGCCCCCAGAAGAAGGAGAGAGCCCTGCACAGTTCATTGTCAAGCTCAAGAACTTCCTCAAGAAGTGGATGGAACAAGCTGGTGCTTATGAGACTTTTGCTGAGCTCCAACAGCTGGTGATCAAGGAACAGTTCATCAATGCTGTCTCAAATGCACTGGAAGTTCATTTGAAGGAAAAAGCCCCTGCTAATCTGGATGACCTGGCAAAGGCAGCAGAGAAGTACCTCACAGCGCATAGAACTGAGCTCTATAAGGAGGCCAAGGTAGCTAAAAAGCCTGTGTATCGACCACCTAAGCAGACAGGACCAAGTGCTTTTGAGAATCCTTGGCATGCGCCCAATGAGCAAGTCAAAGGGACTTCAGCTAGAGATGTAAGGTGCTACAAATGCAACCAGCTCGGCCACATAGCATCGAAGTGTCACCTCTCAGATCAGTCAAGGGGTCCTAGAAATGACAAGAAGTGTATGTTCTGTGATAAATTTGGTCATGATATCCCTGAATGCAGGAAATTGAAGACTATCAAAACCGCTTATTTGGATGTTGAGAAAAGTGTTGAAGAGGCACAGACACCAGTGGCACAAGTCTCGTCCTTCTGTTCAATCAGTGCCCCTCCTCCAGAAATGGATGTAGCAAAGATAGATGCTTGCATCAAGGAAGGAAAGCTTTTCCTTGAGAATGGTTTTGCAGTCCCTTGTATGAATGCTTGTGTTCCAAGCAATGAAGACTCTATGCCAGTGACAAAAGGTCGGGTAGGAACCCACATTGTTCAGGTGTTGCGTGACTCTGGATGTAGTAGTGTGGTAATCAAACAAAATTTTGTTGATCCTGATCTTTACACTGGAACCTTAGTGCTGGTCAGGCTTGCTGACAACTCCTTCCGGAGAGCTCCAATGGCTAAAATCCACATCAACACTCCATACCTGATTGGAGAAGTGGATGCAGTTTGTCTTCCTGACGCCCCCTATGATTTTCTAATTGGAAACGTCCCATGTGCAAGACCAGCTGAAGACCCTGACCCAGCGTGGCAGGACACCTGTGACCAGGAGACCTGTGCAGTGGCAACAAGAGCACAAGCAATGCGAGAGGGTAAGAGACCCTCCCCACTGGTAGTGCCAGGCAGTAACCTGTACAAAGAAGTCGATAGGGATGAAGTTTGTCGACTACAGAAGAAAGATGACACACTGAAGAAGTTTTGGACCTCTAAAGAAGAGAGAAAAGGAAGGCAAGTAATCCAGTTTGAAACCAGGAAACTGTTATTGTACAGGACATTTGTTCATCCAGACATCAACCATGGGAATCCAGTCTCCCAAGTTATGGTTCCTAAACCACTGAGAACACAAGTCCTGACATTACCTCATGATTCTACCTTAGGGGGCCATCTGTGTGCTAAGAAGACAAAGGAGAAGATCCTCAGAGAGTTCTACTGGCCTGGAATGGGTGCAGATATAACGAGGTTCTGCAGATCTTGTGACATCTGCCAGAAGACAATCAGCAAAGGTAGGGTGACAAAAGTACCTCTTGAGAAACTGCCAATCATTGATACTCCATTCAAGAGGGTATCTGTGGATATAATTGGTAAGATACACCCACCATCTGAGAAGGGACACCAGTTTATCCTCACTATGATGGACCATGCCAGTAGGTATCCTGATGCAGTGCCCTTGAAGAACATTGACTCTGAATCAGTTGCAGAAGCTTTGGTAGATATGTTTAGCAGGGTAGGGGTGCCTGAAGAAATATTAAGTGATCTTGGAACACAGTTTACCTCTGACTGCATGAAGGAAGTAGCTAGACTCCTCAGCATGCGACAACTTACAACTACTCCATACCATCCAATGTGTAATGGATTGGTGGAAAAGTTCAATGGGACTCTAAAGCAAATGCTGAAAAAGTTATGTCAAGAGAAGCCTAATCAGTGGCACCGGTATATCAATGCTGTGTTGTTTGCTTACAGAGAAGTTCCTCAAGAGTCGACAGGATTCTCCCCCTTTGAGATACTATATGGAAGATCTGTAAGAGGGCCAATGCAGATTTTGAGGGAACTATGGACAAAAGACATTGAAGAGCCAGAAGTCAAGAGTAGCTATCAATATGTCTTTGAGCTCAGGGAAAAAAAATGGAAGAGACCATGAAACTAGCAAATGAAGCACTGAAGTTGGCACAAGGGCGATACAAACATTACTATGATAGGAGATGCAGGCCTCGAAGTCTTCAGGTAGGCGATCAAGTACTGATTCTACTCCCTACGGACAGCAATAAGCTACTCATGCAGTGGAAGGGCCCGTTTAATGTAGAGAATATTGTGGGCAGGAATGATTATGGTATAAACATTCATGGAAAAGTTAGAACTTTTCATATCAACATGTTGAAGAAGTATCTTCAAAGAGCAAAAGATGTCATCTTAGATACAGCGTGTGCTGTGTTTGACAATGTTAGCAACTCAAGTATAGACATCCATGAGGATGAAGAGTTACTGGAGATAGCACCAACCTCTGGATCAGAAACAATAAAGGATCTTATGTTTGGCTTAAACCTTGACCTGCATCAGGAACGTCAAATTAAAGAACTTGTGCGGGAGTATGAAGATATCTTTACGGACATCCCTGGAACGTCAAACAAAGGTGAGCATAAAATAGAACTTACATCGCATGAACCCGTGAGGAGTAAGACATACCGGGTACCATATGGTGTCAGAGCGTCCCTTAGGAAAGAGATAAAAGATATGCTAGACATGGGTATCATCCAGGAGTCTGCATCACCTTATGCTTCGCCAGTGGTGATGGTAAAGAAATCTGATGGGTCAAATAGAGTATGTATAGACTTTAGAAAACTTAATCGTATTACTATATTTGATCCAGAACCAATGGTTACAGCAGATGATGTTTTTGCCAGGTTATCAGAAAGCAATTTCTTTACAAAGATTGATTTCACCAAGGGCTACTGGCAGATCAAGGTTCGATCAGAAGATGTCCCAAAGACAGCTTTTGTTACTCCTGATGGCCAATATGAATTTCTTAAGATGCCTTTTGGCATGGTTAACGCAGGAGCCACATACGTTAAGTGTATGCGAACACTTCTTAAAGGTCTCGATAATGTGGAAAGCTATATAGATGACTTACTGGTACACACAAAGTCATGGTCTGAGCATTTAGAAACCTTGCAAGAGTTATTTCAGCGTATTCTAAATGCAAATCTCACAGTTAGGCCAAGCAAGTGTATTTTAGCTTCAGAAACAGTGCAATTCCTGGGGCATGAAATCCAGGGAGGCACTTTGAGTCTTCAGGAAACCAACATTAGTAAAATTCAATCAGCCCCACAACCAAAGACTAAGAAGGAGGTAAGATCGTTTTTAGGATTTACAGGATTTTATCGTGCATATGTCCCAAACTATGCAACCATTGCTGCTCCGCTATCTGACCTGACAAAGAAGGGGAGAAGCAATGTTGTACAGTGGCAGGAGCCTCAAGAGAAAGCATACAACAGTCTGAAGTCTATACTGGTTAATAAACCTGTCCTGCGCCTTCCAGACCTAAACAGAAGATTCATCTTGAGAACAGATGCTTCGGACGTGGGACTAGGGGCAGTGTTACTTCAGGAATATGAGGATGGTTTGTTCCCCGTGAGTTTCGCCAGCCGGAAACTGTTGGACAGGGAGCAAAGATACAGCACTATGGAGAAAGAGTGTTTGGCTATTGTGTGGGCTCTGCAGAAATTCAAAATGTATTTGTATGGTGTTGACTTCACGTTAAAAACGGATCATCAACCGCTGGCATTTTTGAACAGTTCGAAGTTTACAAATGACAGAATAATGAGATGGGCAATGTTCTTGCAAAATCATCGATTCAGAGTAGAAGCAATAAAAGGTAGTTCAAACGTTGGAGCTGATTTTCTAAGCAGGGTAGTGGGATAATTCTTGTCACAATGCCGGGTTGACTTTTTGATGAGATGTCTATACAGATAATGGTGGCTAAAACTTGATAAATTGAATTGTTGGGAGTATAAATTTGAAAATTTATACTTAGAAGGGGGGCCTGTGTCACAAATCAATATATCTGCGTATATATTTATATATCAGCCTTGTATTATATTAATGTAGAAGGATTTTGTGTTATCATAAGCATTTTATTTTTGTTTATTGTTATAATTACTGTTTATACACGGTCTTATTCTACAGTTTATTTCTGCATATATATTTATATATCAGCCCTGTATTATATTGATGTACAATGATTTTTGTATATCATCATAATCATTTTATTTAGTTTGTTATAATTATTGTTTATGCACTGTCTTATTCTATCGTTTTTCACGTTAAAGTAGTTAACTGTTGTTTACTGAAAATAATGAGAGTAAAACTTGTGTGCTTGTTCTATTGTTACTAGCTAACGCTAGTTTCTTTATTTTAATTTGTAATATGTACATTAAGTCCTTCACAACAGATGTCGCCCCGCTATTCATGGATACATATTTATGGTTATAGAATTTGTGCTTTTGCGGAGTCCTTGGAAACTACCCGAGGCGACATCCAAACCTTTGTTTTAGGGAGAGACACAACCAGTGGGTGCTTCTAACGCACGTGTTATAAAGGGATTTCTCTCTCTCCCAGTTTAAGACTGGAAGTGCGAGGGGGTTATTATTATTATACTGTGAACTATTATATTACTTAAGAAGTTTTGCTCAGTAGAGCATGATTGACAAGTGTATGACTTACATATTGAAGAGTTAATAAAAGCTATACTAGAATAGCGAAATTAAGCAGAATAGTCTTATTTTATTTTCACACCTGACAATTACTGAACCTGAATGTGACATATATATATATATATATATATATATATATATATATATATATATATATATATATATATATATATATATATATATATATATATATATATATATATATATATATATATAAATATTTCAATTGAAAAAGAAAAACTGGGGATAACACGATTTGTACATGCATCATAAAATACAAAACGAATTTTTATTATGTTTACCAATAACATTCCGCGTCCTAAATAGAATTTCGTAACAATACAAAAAAAATAGCTTCTTCGGTATTTTGAATGGTATCTTCCTGCTACAATGCCAACGCTTATAATCACCGGAGAGTAGTGAACAAGTGAGAGAAAAGAGATGATTAACACAAACTATTTGAAGGAAATGAGGTCTTCAGCAGAGACATAAACACATTGACCAGATGGGAGTGAGAGTTTCAAAACCTTCAGTTATAATTTTACGGTTCCTAATTTCCCATTCTACTGTGATTACCTGAAATGATATGGACAGTGAAGCGCTGATAATTTTCCTCCAAGAAACCGCCATAATCCATAAATCTGTATACACACACACACACACACACACACACACACACACACACACACACACATATATATATATATATATATATATATATATATATATATATATATATATATATATATATACTGTATAAATATATATATATATATATATATATATATATATATATATATATATATATATATATATATATATATATATATATATATATATAGAGAGAGAGAGAGAGAGAGAGAGAGAGAGAGAGAGAGAGAGAGAGAGAGAGAGAGAGAGAGAGAGAGAGAGATAGATATATATAGATAGATATATGTATGTATATGATAATATATGAATTTCTTTCCTAATAATTTGCAGACGAATATGAAACTTGAGGTACAATGTTTGCACGTGTTTATTATGTTTCAATGAATTGTAATTATTCCACATTGACTAAATGCCTGCTTGAATCTTCGCTTGCATTTTTTTATTTTAATATTTTTGTATCTGAAATATTGAAATGGTTGGGTTTCTTCGCTTAAAATGTGCATTTCAATTTAAAAATCTTCATGACAATGCTCCATCAGATATTATGCTGCTAATGCAAATAGGAAAACTCGTTTGAGCACCAATATTAGTTTCAATGATTACATACAAAAATACAGGATATTGTAGAAAAACATAATTAAATCAATCAAGTCTTATATAAACAAAGGCAGTTACTAACGGTACTCGAATATGCTGAAAATCACTACAATCGTTCAGTTCGTGATAAGTTTTTCAAACTTCGTATGATTATACCTAAGACCATACTCTATCACTTTTGAAGCAAGACCAAATTTTTCGGGACCATCTACGGGTTGGTCTGGGCTTAATTCATGATAGTTCCCGTGGGTTACATCAGAAAAAATAAAATTGTTTCAGGGAGGCAAATAATAATTGAATTGTATACTTTTGAGTAATAATTTGATACTAAAAAGAAAAAAAAAATAATCAATTACCAAGACCTCTGTGGCTTCCAATACCACTGAAAATTACTTTTTATCCCAAATTTGGACTTCATATTAGAACAAAAAATTCACCAGGCATATTGCACCATTTTGGAAAGCTTTCACTAAGTACATTAATATTAAATTGTTCTTCAAATAATATTTGTCGCTAACGAAGTGAGTGACCTTATAAAAATTATCACATTTTTTTTTATGCATACTCATACCATCTCATAGCCAGCATTAATTCAATGTTGCATAGAGAAATTCTCATACCCTGTCAGTGAACACCATCAACATGGGACAATGACCATCCTAATATACAATGTCCTGGATTGAACCTATCCATATGTAAATGTGTTTTCAGTGCTTACCACGATAAAGGATTAAGGTGATCTTTGACCCTAGCACCGGCCACAGCATTACCATTTCTGAAAAACCCCCCTCATTACGCTTAGTGATCTTGCATATGGCTAATTTTCTATCATCTAAGGCCACATCTTCTGCATTATATGCATGTAGAGGTTTCCAAATTGCTTGCTATATTTCCTTTGGCGTTTACGAGCACCGCAGCACTTATAAAAATGGCAGTCGTCTCTCGTCGCATAAACAGCGATTCAGCGCAACCAGTGTTGCCGTTTGATATAAGATTTAGTAGGTTAAAGTTCTTTCCAAAGGGAATAAATCCTTTCTTGTGCAACCTAAAGTCTCCAAAATAGTTTTCGGCAGCCCTTAAGGGCCATCTAAGATGTTCATGTGACCTTTAGGCTGCATTTATAAAACCAAACCCTACCAAATCTCACTTCAAATGGCAACACTGTTCCTGATAGTGAAGCATTAGCACGCAGTGCTCACCATAAGGACATTAAACCTTAGCCAGTCAACTAGTGATTATTGTTCTGTGCAGTATCTATGAAATAACATTTAGTCCATGTCAACTCTTAAGAAAGTTGGCTAACCCTTATCTTGAAACTGAAAGAGAATTTGTTTCTTTTATCACAGGTAAGATCTATGACCCAGAAATATACAAAAGTATAAAATAAATTAAACCCCGTGAAGGCACTCAGGCCAAAGACTATATAGAAAAAGTAATAGAGAAAGCAGAAATTCCAGTTACCAATATTAACCCCAGAAATAACTTTTATACTCTACAGAATCGTCCACCGGCAATATCAGGCAAGAACAGGAGGCAGAGTTGTAAAGATCCTACAGCTATTGTTACAAGATAATTTATGTCAATTAGAGACAGATCAGAATCAGACTAAGATGACTTCGAAAAATGGGCAACTATATACTGGAACTAAAGCTGCTATGATAGGTTGTCTCCCAAATTTCCCCAATCCAGGTAAAAACAATTTGAGAAACAGAGCCACCATGGTTGCTTTGGATATGGCAGGGATGATGCACATGGTCAAGCCAGGAATGAAGAAAAAACAATTTCAAAGACTATGCTCATCTCAACTTGATTCCATTCCTCAAGAGTCAACTGTCCGCTATGATAAAGAGGGTGGATATTATGTGGGAGTCATAGTCTTAGAAACCAAAGCCTGAAGAATGGTACAGGAGTTAAGAAAGGAGGAACTTTCATAAATAGGACACGCATAGGTTCCACTATTTCAATTTCAAAGGGAAAGCTTGGCTGGATTTCCTTAAGGATACTAATCATGAAAAGCAGCTTTTTAATACCTAAGTGAGAAGCTGAGGGACAATGCTAAAGATGAAACATATAATTATTTATCAACCAAAGGAGACCTTGTTCTGTCTAAGCAAGAATGCGAAATATCATCACTTGAACCCTGTACACAGGAGGAGACTGACACTAGAATAATTCTGCATCTTAATCATGCAGCTTATCAGGGTCACAAGATAGCCTTTTTGAGAACTGTAGATACGGATGTTGTTGTGATTGCAACCCACTTTTTTTCAAAAAAGGAACTTGATGAGTCGTGTGGGGGGGGGGGCCTTGCAGCTGGGAAGCATTATAAAGATATTCCTATCCACGAAGTAAGTAGCTGTATGGGACCTGAAAGGTGCAAGGCAATATTGTTTTTTTTTTATGCCCTAACAGGGTATGACCAAACATCTGCCCTCAAAAACATTGGCAAGAAAAAGGTATGGGCTGACTGGGATATTCTATACTCTATCGGCTCCTTCATGGCAATCCGGGCGTTGTCTCCTACGTTGCCAAATGTCCTTCTCTGGAGTGTTTAAAGGCCTACCGTTGTTGGGGTATTAAAGCCAACACTTGTTGTTGGCACGGGCCTTTCCCTTGGTTGGCCTACCGCTCCTGTTTACCCTTTTAATCCCTGCGCTCGAATGTCTCCTGGGGCAATACACTGGACCTTTCTAGGGATTATCCCATACTACTGAGTTTCCGCATTCTCTAATCAACTCCTATGTGTGAATTTATCTACCTACACTCACAAATTCCATCTCGTGGAGGGTTTACCATTTGTTATATATATGTATATATATATATATATATATATATATATATATATATATATATATATATATATATATATATATATATATATATATATATATATATATATATATATATATATATATATATATA
Source organism: Palaemon carinicauda (assembly GCF_036898095.1). NCBI lineage: Eukaryota > Metazoa > Arthropoda > Malacostraca > Decapoda > Palaemonidae > Palaemon > Palaemon carinicauda. The sequence goes on along the minus strand of NC_090733.1, from coordinate 18,090,501 downwards.
TATATATATATATATGTGTGTGTGTGTGTGTGTGTGTGTGTGTGTGTGAGAGAGAGAGAGAGAGAGAGAGAGAGAGAGAGAGAGAGAGAGAGAGAGAGAGAGATCCTGTGTAAATTTAGGCAGGTAAACTGAAATAGTGTCATAAAGATACATGGGTTACACAGAATTATCGACAACAATTAAATATATTATCTATACGTAGTATAGACGCCCAATTATCTTCATTAAGAGTATCCGATACACTTTCTTTTTATATTCTCATGCCTTCTTTCTATGGACTTTGTTCTAGCTTTGCAATTTACATTGAATATTTTGTTTTAGGTTTGGCACGTTTTTATCTTCAAAATATAAGATACTTTTGCTTGAGTGTCGTACCTGATGAAAATATCAATTTGCGTTTCATAGTCTTTGTAAGGATTTATCAAAACAAATAGATGATAGTTTTGAGTCATGAATGTTATGCTGATAACGATACACAAGAATGCCAGGATTATAGAGATTTATTTCTGCACATCTTTTATATTAAAAATATGTAATATTTTTTTATTTGTATAACGAGGACTTCCTTCCATGTTCTTGGTAGGGCGACAGACTCCTTAATGACTGACTGTTTTGGTTGAGCCGTCTTTATGGAGACACACGCTGGTTGACATATTCATACCCTGAGGTCAGCTTAACGCCTGAGAAGGATGTGGCAGCGCTGTAAAATTTTGCTGCCACGTTTAAGAAGAAACGTGTAATTTTATTGTTATTAAAAGTAAAGAAATTACGAGGGCATTTAATAATCGCGAATATTTATTATTAATTAATTATATTTACATTTTTTTAACTTATGCTGCCTCCATACACCATACAACGTGATGGTAATATTTGATATGGCATCACCGCTCCCGGCCCAAACCCAGCCTTGTTCGCCTTAAAGGATCCGATAGAGTATAGGAGATAAATTAACTGAGGTATTTATTACCTTAACTAACAATCCCTCTGAACTTTGCCTTGACTCGGATTTCATATGTATCATAGACAGATTTACTGTTATCCAGTATGACCCCAAATGTGACATTGATTGCGTCAATAAGGCAAGATTTTTGTTCACAAAAAAACTAAAGCCTCTGGAATCCATACCACCCACCAAGCACGCCCTCTTCCACCATGCCAAGCGTTCAGAAATTGTTGCCAATTATCGGTCGCAGTCTCTACAGAAAGAACCGCCTATGCTGTCCCCTGCTGAGTATGGATGGTTATGGAATGATCGACTCAAGATGTCGGTACCCCTCTGGAGCGATATTCCAGATGTAAGTACTGGGTGTGCTTTGCTTATAAGTTGTGGTTGCAAAGTTGCTTGCAAAGGAAACTGTAAATGTACAAGAAATCACATGAGATGCACTTCCCTATGCTCTTGCTGAGGAATGTGCATCAACAATGAACCAGAAGACTAAAAAACTGACTTGCTCTATGTATGGGATAATTAATAAACTATATTTGAATTTAGATTTACTCTATACATCATTTGTGCATGTGATACAAAATCCTTTTATGTATCCAATATTTGTGTATAAAATAATAATTTATGCCATATATGTATGTGATACAAATTGATTCTAAGTCATATGTTAATCAACCAGTAAGATATGCTTCACTCTAAATTAAATCTGATTTGTAGCAAAATCAAGCATTTTCAATAGATATTCATAAAAATTACAATATAATGTAATTGTACCCTGTGAGAGCTTTCCGGAGTGGTGCTACATACCAGATGAACTTTTCGGTCCATTTTTGAAGTCCGATTTTGGACTAAAAGGGCCTTTTTAGTGTTTTTTGGGGCCGAAGGCAATCATAAAAATGGCTGGAAATATTTATTTTACTTATTAATTACAAATTATTAGTGAAAAACATTCACTTTAATCATTATTTGCACCCCTGAAATAGATTTAAAATGTTTTCGTTGTCGCGTTAGGCGGCCATTTTAAAATGGGGCCAGGCCAGCCCGAAGATGATTCCGAAAAATTTGGTCTTGCTTAAAAAGTGATAGGGTATGGTCTTGGGTATCTTCATGCAAAATTTCAAAAACTTGTCATTAACTGAACGATTGTAGCGTATTCGTACCAGGCTATACGCAACAACGAGAGAGAGAGAGAGAGAGAGAGAGAGAGAGAGAGAGAGAGAGAGAGAGAGAGAGAGAGAGAGAGAGAGCATGTTTTAGTTTCAATGTTATTACCAGATCATTCGATGTTTTATTTTGGTAAAAATCATAGTTTTTACGTATATATATATATTTATAGATGTATATATATATATATATATATATATATATATATATATATATATATATATATATATATATATATATATATATATATATATATATATATATATATGTGTGTTTGTCTATGTGTATATTTATAATTATATGTAAATATATATATGTATATATATATATATATATATATATATATATATATATATATATATATATATATATATATATATATATATATATATATACACACACACACATATATATATATATATATATATATATATATATATATATATATATATATATTTATATATGTATGTATATATATATATATATATATATATATATATATATATATATATATGTGTGTGTGTGTGTGTGTGTGTGTGTGTGTGTGTATCTATATATATATATATATATATATATATATATATATATATATATATATATATATATATATATATATATATATATATATATATATACATATATAGAATTTGATTGATATACCTGAAGTCGATGAAGACCTTGGTGTGCCCATGGATGATTTCAATATGTTTGGAGTCGAAGCTTTGCTTAAAACACCAAAGAGATGGAAAGCCCATAGATACGATCTAATAACTGCCTAGATGATACTGCCGAAAATAAAGTGAATCCCAGAGTACTAAAAAGATTATTTTGTAGAATCACACATGAAAAGGCAAAACCTGATGAATAGGAGTTAGGAGTATTATTGAAAATTGCAAAAAAGGAAAACTTACTGATACCAATAATTACAGAGACATAACACTTATGTCAGCTGTTATGAAAAGATATAGTATGCTTATTCTAAAGAGACTATAGAGAAAGATTGATGAAAAGCCTTGGGATGAACAAGCAGGATCTAGAAAATGTAGAAATTGCACTGACCAAATTTTCAATTTTGAGACATGTACAACAATGCGTGGAATATAGAAATCCACTTTCGATGGCATTTGTGGACTATGAAAAAGCCCTCGATAGTGTGCAATAGCCCATTTTATGGTGAGTCGTGCGTTATTATAGAGTTCTTTTTAAATATGTAAATTTGATTAAGTCTGTTCATGAGGATACCAAGTGCAAAGTTAATGTTAATAGAGTCTTATCAAAAGAATTTACTGTAAACAGCGGAATAATCCAATGGAATGTGTTGTCACCTACGATGTTCATCCTCCTCATGGATTTTGTAATGCTTAAAACAGTTGGAGATGGTGGAGAAAGATTATACTGGATTGGTGATAGAAATTTAGCACACCTAAATTATGTTGATGATGCTGTCCTAGTTAGCAGAACACCACAGGATTTGCAATGTTTGCTTACCAGAATGCATGAAATATCACACAAGGTTAGGCTAAAGATAAATATTAGAAAGTCAGAGGACGATGAGAACTGCAAAAGTAATGGAAGACGAAATATCATTAGAAGAAGAAAGGATTAATGAGGTAGAAATATTTAGGTATTTAAGAACTATGACCTCCAATATAGGATGTTTAGAATTATACTTTAGTCAAAAATTCAAAAAAACAAATCAGACATTGGCTACGTTAAGTAAAATTTGGAAATAAATTCGCCTGGAATTACAAATAAATATCAGACTATTTATTAATTTAGTGAGGTCGGTGCTACTCTGAGGACAGGAATCATGGTATGACAATGAAACAATCTCCATTAGATTTAGTAGATTTGAGCACAAAGACAGCTGAAATATATTGAGAGCTAAATAGTAGAAAAGGATTAGAAATGAAACTATAAGAAAGATTACTCGAGTGCCATGTGTGGATGAGATCATGATGACGAGTAGATGGAGATGGTTTGGGTATGCTCCTCGCACTCCCCAAGAGAGATTAGTTCACCAAACGTTCAGCTGGGCTCCGCAAGGCACTAAGAGAGTTGGAGGACCCAGACCTTCATGGCTGAGGACTATGAAGCGCGAAGTAGGAGAGGATTAGTGGAGAAGTATTGAATTAAAAGCTCAGGATAGAGACGACTGGCGAAATCTTACCAAAACCATTTGCGTCAATAGGCGTGGGATGAGATGATGATGATGTTTTATATATATATATATATATATATATATATATATATATATATATATATATATATATATATATATATATATATATATATATATATATATATATATATATAAAACATACACACACACACACATATAATATATATATATATATATATATATATATATATATATATATATATATATATATATATATATACATATATATATATATATATATATATATATATATATATATATATATATATATATATATATATATATATATATATATATATAAAATACACACACACACACACACACACATATATATATATATATATATATATATATATATGTGTGTGTGTGTGTGTGTGTGTGTGTGTTATATATTATTATTATTATTATTATTATTAAATGCTAAGTTACAACCCTAGTTGGAAAAGCAGGATGCTATGCCCAGGGGCCCCAACAGGGAAAATAGCCCAGTGAGGAAAGGAAATAAGGAAATAAGGAGATAAGGAAAAATAGAACATTTTAGGAATAGTAACAATATTAAAATAAATATTTCCTATTTAAAATATAAAAACTTTAACAGAACAAGAGGAAGAGAAACTAGATAGAAAAGTGTGCCCAAGTGTACCCTCAAGCAAGAGAACTCTAACCCAAGGCAGTGTAAGACCATGGTACAGAGGCTATGGCACTACCCAGGAATAGAGAACAATGGTTTGATTTTGGAGCGTCCTTCTCCTAGAAGAGCTGCTTACCATAGTTAATAAGAATACGTGCTGTACCTTATTTCTCTTATCCTGTTTCTTTATTTTTTTATACTGTAAATACGAAAAAATTAATTCAATGTTGCTAGTTTTCTTGAAATATTGCATTTTGTCTACTTGTTAAATAGAAAAGTGATGATAATAATGAAAAAGAAATATGCAAAGGGAGATGAAAAATCATTGGAAGGAGAAAGGATTAACAGAAAAGCTGGGAAAAAATACTTCACACCTTTTCTATTTCTAGTTTTTGTGATTTTCTTTTTTTTAAGACTGAACGAGAGAGGAATGAAAAATGGATGCTATATTTTTTGACAAAGGATCTCGATATGAAACATAAATGATTGATGGTTGACGGGGCGGAAGCTTCAGTTCTTCACCCTTGGAATAAACAAGAAAACTGGTGGACTTTGAAAGAAATTCCCTCGGGTGCAAACCAATGTTCAACTTTCCCTCTGTCGTTTTGGTTATGCAGTGCAATAAAGTAAAAAATATTTATGTTTAAATTTTTTTTATAGCTTACGTATCTATAAATGAGAATATCAACATAAAATATTTAAATTATGCATTTTATTCAAGTCGCTAGTAAAAATAAAAGATCTGTATTTGCATAAGATTTTATTATAACTTAGATGTTAAAAAATTAATTAAACTTTTAACTTCAGTTATTTTAGTAAATTTTTTCGCGTTACATATACAATAGTTATATAGTAGGTAAGTTATTGTAACAAGAGCACAATACAGATATGAAATGTTAACTAGGTATATGTAATAATTATAAGGAAAAAAGAAAACAATCATCTAATTTATCTCCTCATTGGATACCATTGCAAAGCTAACCAAATATTTTAATGACAGAGAGAGAGAGAGAGAGAGAGAGAGAGAGAGAGAGAGAGAGAGAGAGAGAGAGAGAGAGAGAGAGAGAATTCTTTCGTTCGTGTCCGATGTTTGGTTTGTGAATGCCTGTTATTATTTTTTTTTTTTTTTACCAAACATTTGCATAAGCCCATACAATTCCGATGCTAACTGCATTACCTAACCTATAGATGGTTCCCCTAAAACACATTACCATTCTATGTTTTTACAGCTGGACAAAATATTCCTTGAAGGAAAATGTCAGAGAAAGTTTTAATGAAATAACTTTGTGGTCTCAGAAGGCCTGGCTCTAAATGTACAGTATTCTCATTCTTCTTTCTTCGTCTCAAGGAGTACAGAAGTCAAAACGAGTTACATGATAAAACAAAGGAATTAATTTTTTAAGGCCTCTTCCATGTCATGTTTTCAAAATGTCAGTTGGGAATAAATTGGTTATCGAGATATTTCTACTTCTGATATTCATGGTCGCTATTTTACTTTATTCTTTTAATATTATTCGAGTAAGATTGTATAATTATGGATTTTAAGGATTCGTGATTCCTTAGGAGTCATATTGAAAACTGAATTGTTTGTTTTATATATTTTCAGAATTATGTGATCGTATTTCATAAGAAAATATTCTATAACTATTTTCCATATCAAGTAAATTCCGGAAACTTGTATGAAAAACGAAAAAAAAAAAAAAGAGTATGCCCTGAGACTCAGGAAACCGGAATAATCCTAATTTGTTTGAAAAAAAAATATTGAACATAGTATTAGAGTTTCACTAAGCAAATACTGAACCATACCAATTTGAAACGTAAATTGATCTGACCAGAAAAAACATTTCAACGTGTAATGACCTCAGCATATTCGTTTTACTCAGCAATGGCATTCTAAGATATCATTTAAAGGCAACACATTGAAATTTTATGTCTACATCCATTCACATACAAAGAATATATATATATATATATATATATATATATATATATATATATATATATATATATATATATATATATATATATATATATATATATATATATATATATATATATATATATATATATATATATATATACGTATATATATATATATATATATATATATATATATATATATATATATATATATATATATATATATATATATATATATATATATATATATATATATGTATATATATATATATATATATATATATATATATATATATATATATATATATATATATATATATATATATATATATGTGTGTGTGTGTGTGTGTGTGTGTGTGTGTGTGTGTGTGTGTGTGTATGTCTGTCTGTCTGTCTGTTTCTGGGTATGTAAGTGTGTATGACGTTATGATTTTTTATATCAAACATAACATGCATAACAAGAGGTCGACTGCATCATCTTCCCTATCAATCGGAGATCAGAAGTAATGAGTTTTACTTGATAATGTATTTTCTCCTTCCTGCATGAAAGAATAAACATGAGGAGCAATTGTATACGATGCCATAACAATAGAGTTCTTTTTTATAATTCTCATTCGAACAACTATTTTCCTGACAACCAGAGAGAAAAAAGAGGACTTGATAACATATAATACCAAAGTTATTATGGCCGAAAAGAAAAATGGAATTAAGAGATGATGTTGACTCATTTAGCTGATCAAATGCATATGATGTCATAGACTCAAATATATTCTTTTTACATCTCTATTTTCAGATACAGGTGGTTTTACTATTCAAGATATTTAATGCATATGGTCTTAGAGAAATTGTTAGCTTTCTGAATTTACGGGTCTATGAAAAACTTTTTTCTCCTTGAATAAATTCCCACACCAATATCATCGCGTAGTTTAACTAATCCGCTAAAATTCCTCACGAAAAAAATGCGTCTTTGATCACACGACCATTTTTTTCCTTCACTTTCTTATTACCATTATTGAAAGCTGAATTGAATAGACAGCGACGTCTTTGTCATTAGAAGATTGAGTAAATTTCGAAAAATATCAGTGATTGCATAGGATATCTCGTCTGAATTTTCTTCTCCTTTGTCGAGACATTCTTTTTTCCGAAGAATATTTCAAAACGTAAATTTTCTGATGAACTAAATTTCGTCTCGCTTCCGAGAAAAGTGAGTTACAAGACTTTCCAGACCTCGACAAATGTGGAGCTGCAAATTCTTGATTATGAGTAAATTCAAGCAGTTTACTTTCCATCCGAACCTAACTCCTTTAACTACTGCATTAATTCTAATATTCGTATATTATCTACCGTTAACTATGATTCGCTTGTTCCTTATTAATCATAATACAACAGTAATGTTATCGTTTTTTATATGGCAATTGAAATAATAGAAATAACAACAATAAGGATTATAGGTGGAGTTGAATACTATGGCTGCATCGGCATAGTTAAATTTCTTGTCCAATTTCTCATTCTTCGGACAATTCTTTTTTCAGGATTGCTACATTCAGCTAGCAAGTTGGCGAAGCTCATCAGGGTGAAAGATACAAATCAGGTTAAGGCTGGATGTAATTAATACAAATACAAGTAATACTCAAAAATTACAGGTAAAGTCAGGAGTGGGTTGCAACGCGTTTAGGAACAGCTTGCTCCGTCTTCAGGCGAGAAGTGAGGCTCTGGCTAGATCT
>NC_090733.1:18059434-18076934 GCF_036898095.1 Palaemon carinicauda | reverse complement strand
ATATATATATATATATATATATATATATATATATATATATATATATATATATATATATATATATATATATATATATATAAATATACTTATCTGTTTGTAAATATGTGGGAATGTATGCGTTTTCGAGAGGTATTGCGTATGTACAACAATTTATTTTATATGTTCTTCCATCATATTCGTCATGGTTCCATTAACCAGGCTCAGTCATTTGATAATTTTTATAAGCCAGCCAAAACAAAGCAATTAACTGTTCCATACATTTTTCTCAAATTTCGTTTAACTGTTTTCTTTTGCCATTTGGTATTTTACTTCACAGAACCAAACAAAAAGTGGTCATCAAAAGTAGGATCCCAAAAAGTAATAATTCACAGAAAGGTATATATCTATGCCAGCAGAGGGCCCAAATATCTCCATATTCCAATTACATAATTGGGATATCCACCAGGTAAAATTTATAGTTTAAAAGGTCAATTTTCTTAAACCAGTTAATTAGCAAATTGCATGAATCATCATTAAACTGGTATGTATTATTTCCCGTAATTGTACCAACTGTGTGTCACACAATAGTACATAGTTCATTTTTTGTATATATTATGCTTATATCTCCGTTCTTCCCTCACATTAAAAAGAACCTGAATAAACATGCCTGTTTTTCTCACTGGTAACGGTGTCGGTTTTTAACATGAAATTTCCTGTTACATTGAGCTTTCTTATATAAAGGAGAGTGTTCTATGTTAAACTCACTCAGTTCTTTCCATCTTGTTTTTGAGTCACAGCCTTCTCTCGGCCCATCACATTGGTGACCCTGGAAGTCGACTCGCTCCTCCCGCCTTCCAACCCCCCCCCTCGACCCTCCATCGTTGGTACTATGGCAGAATCTACGGAAGTTAATGCTGTGGCTCCCCCATTGAAACTTTCATCATTCGCCAACGGAGAGGCCTTTGCTTGGTTTCAACACGCAGAAGTCCAGTTTCGCATCAAGGGCATGACTTGATCAACCACCATAGCAGATTATGTTCTTGCGGCGATATTCGAGGACACCTTCCCGGAAATATCCGACTGGCTTTGTGAACAAGGAGACACCCCAATGGTATATGACGCCCTCAAAACATACCTTCTGCTGCAGTACTCGCCGTCGCCAGCAAAGCGTTTTCAGCTCTCGCAACAGCTGATGGGGGTCCAAAGGACTTTGCTCGCCCTCAGGGAGATGACCAGCATTACTCACCTGCAACCTGCCGCAGACGGCTCTCCCCGTAAGGTGAACCAACTTCGTGCCCTTTGGATATGCGGGTTACCCGGACCTATACACGCTACCATACCCGATGTCGATAGTTTACCCATAAAGGACTTGATGACCAAAGCCGACGCCCTTATGGACAGCCACTTCAAGACCTCCATCAACGCTTCCACCCCTGACGAAGACTACGCCTATTCAACGTCAACCGAAGCTAACGTGAATACCGTAGGACATACAACCCTACCCCGTGACTTACCGAAGTGGCTACAAAGGCACCCACCACCCACTACTCGCTCGCGTCCTGATAAACGACTTCTACACCACTTACTACTTCCCATCCGTCGCAGTTTTGCTACTACCACTTCAGATGCCGGGCATCCGCAAAGAAATGTGCCAAAGATTGTTAGTGGCCAAAAAACGTGTAAGTAGGCCATCGCTCGTGGCGGTGGCCTCCCGTGTTTCTAATCTTTTCTTTTAGCATGATGCAGGAACGGGCGTGCGATTTTTGGTAGACACGGTTGTTTGTCGTTCTCTTTTGCCAAGGAAACTCTTCAGGACACAGCGTAGTCTGTCTACGTCTGCCGACATCCGCTTGGTAGCGGCCAATGGATCTGCGATAGCCACCTATGGTTACGAGAACCTGACATTATTGTTCGGAAATGGTAAATTTAATTGGAAGTTTTTCGTTGCTGACGTCACATTACCAATACTCGATGAGGATTTCCTCTCTCATTTCCACCTTCTGGTCGATGTCGCCCACCGACGATTAGTCAACACAGACTCGCACTTGTCGACACCTCTTCACCCCGCCCCCTCCCACCTCGCTCTCCACATCAGCCCACCCACGGAAGCCTACGCCCATCTCCTCACGTCGTACCTGGAAATTTTCTGCCCAGAAATTCGCCAAACGCCCATGGCTCCTGCCAAGCACAGTATTTATCACCATATCAAGATGACGGGACCCCCATTTTTAGCAAAATTCAGACGTGTGGCACATGAACTATTGGAAGCCGTCAAACAGACGTTCTTCGAAATGGAGGAAATGGGCTTTGGCCAAAAGGCCTCCAGCCCATGGTCGTCACCCTTACACATCGTTCTGAAGAAAGACGGCTCCCTCCGTCCGTGTGGGGATTACAGGCGCCTGAACATGCAAACAGAACCGGATCACTACCCCCTCCCAAACATTGCAAACGTAACCTACTACCTGCACAAAGCAAAGGTTTTCTCTACGCTCGACCTCCTGGATAGGTATTATCAGGTGCCTATTAACCCAGAAGACATCCCCAAGACCACTCCATTTTGTATATACACCTTCAATTACTCTTGTTTTTTCCTTCATAATGCTGGGGCCACGTTTCAACATCTCATGGATAGTATCTTAGGGGACCTCCTCTTCCATGTATGTTATGTGGACGACATACTTGTGTTCTCCTCCTCAAAAGAGGAACACTTCCGTCACCTGTTCATCGTGCTCGACCGCCTGCAATAAAACGGCCTTGTAGTCTGGTACGACAAGTGTACCTATGGCGCCAACGAAGTGTCGTTCTTAGGGCACAGCATCACTCCTGAACGAGTCCATCCCCTCCCTGAGAAGATAGTAGCTATTCAGGATGCCCCCACTCCCTCCCTCGACCATCGAAGCTCTGCAGGAGTTCTTGGGCATGATCAACTATCATTACCATTATCTGCCACCTATTGCAGCCACTCTTGCTCCCCTTTACACCTCCCTCAAGGGCAAGCCAAAGGACCTAAAGTGGGGTCCCCTTCAAGAAGCGGCCTTTTGCAATGCAAAGAGGGCCCTATCAACCGCTGCGGATCTCATTTTTCCTATCCCACATGTCCCTCTCCTTCTCTCCACTGATGCCAGCGACGTCACTATTGGTGCAGTACTCGAGCTGGTGGTCAATGGCTCGCTCTGCCCATTGGCCTTCCTCAGCAGAAAACTATCTAATTCAGAATCGGGTTATTCTACCATCGATCGCGAATTGCTGGCGTGCACTTGGCTATCTGTCACTTTCGCCATTTCTTAGAAGGAACGCCCTTCGCCATTCGCTCATACCACTTGCTTCTGGTGCACGCCTTCACTTGACAGTCCGATGCCTGGTCCGCCCGTCAACGCCGACATCTCTCTTACGTGGCTGAATACAATTGCGCCCTTCAATACGTCCCTGGGAAAATGAATCCCGTTGCCGATGCCCTGTCAAGAAACCCGGTGGCTGCCATTCAACTGGGATTGGATTATAACTCCCTGGCTGAAGCCCAACGATAGGATCCATTTCCCTACGTTGGGAAGACTTCCCCCTCGAAGACTAAAACACCCTCCTCCTCTGTGACGTCAGTACTGGTAGACAGCGACCTTGGATTCCTGCTCCCATGCGCCGGCAGGTATTTTTTATTTCATTCACGGCCTATCACATCCCTCGTGCTGTTCTACTGCACATATGCTGAAGACGAAGTTCATTTGGCATGGCATTTCTAAGGATGCTAAGGATATGGTCAGTGCCGTTACTTTTTCCCAAGCTTCCAAAGTACATCTACACATAGATTCAGGAGTGGGCACCTTTCCTCAACCTCAGTGTCGTTTCGCACACATTCACGTTGACGTTGTAGGCCCCCTACCCACATCACAAGGACATCGTTACCTCTTTACCGTCATCGACCGCTCCACTCGTTGGCCTGAACCCATTCCCATGGAAGCTGCAATGTACGCCTCATGTACATCTGCCTTACTCTCAGGAAGGATTGCAAGATTTAGTATCCCTGAGCATATTACTTCTGACAGAGGTACCACTTTCACCTCTTAATTGTGGACATCATTGGCAAATCTCCTGGTGATCACCCTACATCAGACAACGGCCTACAACCCCGCTGCCAATGGAATGGTTTAACGTTTTCATCACACCCTCAAAGCAACTTTGATGTCCTGCTGCAATGATTCCAACTTGTTTACTCAGCTTCCCTGGGTTCTCCTGGGACTAAGGATCATTCCTAAAGACGCCCTCGACGTCTTGGCAGCTGAAAAGGTGTATGGCGAACCGTTGGTCGTCCCTGACGAATTTTTGTTTTCTATAACATCCAACGATGACCTCCAGCGCATATGTCACGTTGTGGAAAAGTTTACTCCATGCCACTAGACTTACAAGCCCCCAGCGAAGCATCACATACTGACAGACTTGCACTCTGAAACGCATGTCTTCCTGCGCAACGACACTAGCAAGCCACCACTAATGCCCCCTTACACAGGCCCTTTCCTTGTGATCCGATGCATTACGAAAGCATTCTTACTAATCATTCGTGGCAAAGAAGACTGGGTCTCCATTAATCATCTAAAACCTGCTTATCTCCTGCCAGATGACCCGCCTACAGTTCGCCTCTCTAGATCAGGGCGCCCTATTTAACATGTACAGTATGTCATTATTAGTGGGGGACCCATGTACCAACCGTGTGTCAAACGATCGTACATAGTTAATTTTTTGTATATATTATGCTTGCATCTTCGCTCTTCCCTCGCACTAAAAAGAACCTGAATAAACATGCCTGTTTTTCTCACCGGTAACGGTGTCGGTTTTGAACATGAAATTTCCTGTTACATTGAGCTTTCGTATATAATGGATAGTGTTCTATAATAAACTCACTTAGTTGCTTTCATCCTGTCTTTGAGTCACAACCTTCTCTCTGCCCGTCACACAATATTCTATATTTCAACTGTAATCCCTAAGGTAAAAGGACAGTAATAAAACTTGCAATTTTACTCCAAAAAAGAATCAAGTTCCTCTATAAAAAGAGCATAATTTACTCATGAAAACAATACTGCATTATAATGTATATTGAGTCGTATGGGTCGTTACGGACTATCAGCATTTTCATGATTTTTTTTTATTGCACCATCCAACAGTTTTTCTTTTTATCTTTCCTAATCAATCTCATGCAACGACCTAAATGTGATTATTATTATTATCATTATTATTACTATTATTATTATTATTATTATTATTATTATTATTATTATTATTATTATTATTATTATTATTATTCGTATTATTATTATTATCAAAATTTCGAAGCTAAGACCCTCGCTGGAAAAGCAGGACGCTATAAGACTAGGAGCTCCAACATGAATATTAGCCCAGGTAGGAAAGCTAGAAATTCAACATTCCTGCTCCCATGCACCGACAGGTGTTTGATTTCATTCACGGCCTTTACCATCCCTTGTGCTGTTCTACTGCACAGATGCTGAAGACGAAGTTCATTTGGCACGACATTTCTAACGAAGCTAAGGATGGGGTCCGTGCCTGTAATTCTTACCAAACTTCCAAAGTACATCGACACACGGATTCAGGAGTGGGCACCTTTCCTCAACCACAGCGTCGTTTTGCACACATTCACGTCAATGCTGTAGGCCTCCTACCCACATCACAAGGACATCGTTACCGTTTCATTTGTTGGCCTGGAGCCATTCCCACGGAAACTGCAACGTATGCCTCATGTACATCTGCCTTATTCTCAGGATGGATTGAAAGATTTGGTATTCCTGAGCATATTACTTTTGACAGAGGTACCACTTTCACCTCTCAATTGTGGACATCATTAGCAAATCTCCTGGGCATCACCCTACAACAGACAATGGCTTACAACCCCGCTGCTATTGGAATGGTTGAACGTTTTCATCGCACCCTCAAAGCAACTTTGATGTCCTGCTGCAAGGATTCCAACTTGTTTACTTAGCTTCCCTGGGTCCTCCTGGGACTAAGAATCACTCCTAAAGACGCCCTCGACCTCTCGGTAGCTGAAATGGTGTACGGTGATCCGTCTGTTGTCCCTGACGAATTTTTTCTTTCTATAACCCCCCAACGATGACTTTCAGCGTATACGTCATGTCGTGGGAAAATTTACTCCATACCACTAGACTTACAAGCCCCCAGCGAAGCATCACATACCGACAGACTTGCACTCTGTAACGCATGTCTTCTTGCGCAACGACACTAGCAAGCCATCACTAACGCCCCCCTTACACAGGCCCTTCCCTTGTGGTCCGACACAGTACAAAAGTATTCCTACTAAACATTCGTGGCAAAGAAGACTGGGTCTCCATTGATCATCTAAAACCTGCTTATCTCCTGCCAGATGACCCGCCTCCAGTTCGCCTCTCTAGATCAGGACGCCCTATTTAACATGTACAGTATGTCATTATTAGGGGGGGACCCATGTACCAACTGTGTGTCACAAGATCGTAAATAGTTCATTTTGTGTAGATATTATGCTTACATCTTCGCTCTTCCCTCGCACTAAAAAGAACCTGAATAAACATGCCTGTTTTTCTCACCGGTAACGGTGTCGGTTTTGAACATGAAATTTCCTGTTGTATTGAGCTTTCGTATATAGAGGAGAGTGTTCTATAATAAACTCACTTAGATGCTTTCCTTCTGTCTTTGAGTCACAATCTTTTCTTGGCTCGTCACACGATATTCTATATTTCAACTGTAATCCTAAGGTAAAAGGACAGTAATAAAACCTGCAATTTTACTAAAAAAAAAAAATAAAGTTCCTATATAAAAAGAGCATAATTTTCTCATCAAAACAATACTGCATTAAAATGCATATTGAGTCGTATGGGTCGTTATGGACTATCAGCATTTTCATTATTTTTTTTATTGCACCATCCAACAGTTTTTCTTTTTATCTTTCCTAATCAACCCCATGCAACGACCTAAATGTGATTATAATTATTATTGTTATTATTATTATCATTTTTATTATTATTATTATTATTATTATTATTATTATTATTATTATCATTATTATTATCAAAATTTCAAAGCTAAGACCCTCGCTGGGAAAGCAGGATGCTATAAGCCCAAGAGCTCCAACATGAAAAATAGCCCAGGTAGGAAAGGCAAAAATTCATAATGAAATATTTTGAGAACAGTAACTATATTAGAATAAATATTTCCTATAAAAACTATAAAAACTTGAACAAAGCAGGAAGACGAGAAATATGATAGAATAGTGTGCACGAGTGTACACAAGAGAATTGTAACCCAAGACAGTGGGAAGACCATGGTACAGAGGCTATGGCCCTATCCAACTGAACATTTAGAGTGAAGCAGTTAACCCACTGAAAGAGCTTACATATACATATACTTTAGTTGCAATATAAAACATTTATCAAAATTTAGCTCAAGGACTTGTTGCTGCCACAATGCTTTTAATTCTGTTTTCAAAGTCAGAGATAACATAAAACTACAGGAAACTAGGAAAATTCTGAGTTATGTGAAAACTTTCTCTCTCTCTCTCTCTCTCTCTCTCTCTCTCTCTCTCTCTCTCTCTCTCTCTCTCTCTCTCTCTCTCTCTCTCACTTTTATAATCCAGGTATATCCTCTGATAAAATAGCGTATAATATGACTGGATCGAAGATTGTCTTATCAAGTAAGCTAATCAATATAGTAATCATTGCTCAAGAAACTATGAATTGTACGACAATCGTCGCCTATAAACAAAGTTCTTCGCTTTTATCAGTAAAATCTTTTACAGTGAAACGTTTACTATGGTGGTGCTAACGTTTAATTGTTGATCTCCAAGTGTTATACAATTTTACATATATTTGGATTTTCTTTTCCAAAATAACTTTGTCAACTAGAAATATTGTTCATACAATAAAGGCCAGATATCGCAGTTAGAATAACAACTTCAAAAACATGCCATATTGCAATTCTGACATTGCCCAATGAATCCGCAACATGAATATTGATATTGAGGTTAGAGTCAATAAACAAGCGGGCGGTGGCTTTCCAGAAGTCTTTGTTAAACGGTTCTCTTTTTACAGCATATGAAGTTTCACCGGCGTTAATTGGAAATACACTCTGGAAATGTTGAGGGGGCCACATATTTCACGAATAGAAGATTGAAGTAAATACTGAAAACTAATAAAAACAGAGAAATCACACACACACACACACACACACACACACACACACACACACATATATATATATATATATATATATATATATATATATATATATATATATATATATATATATATATATATATATATATATATATATATATATATATAGTATCTTTAATGAGAGAGATATACCTATGTATACACACATATACAGTATATATATATATATATATATATATATATATATATATATATATATATATATATATATATATATATATATATATAAAGCTGTTTCTAGTTCACTTCAAAACAAAGATCTCAGACATATCTGTGCCGTGCCTAGAGTTTATTCGTTTTCATCACGGTGCGGGCTAGTACAGATTGGTGTTGGTGAGAGTCTTTACCCTCATAGCTATCAGCAAACCAACCCAGTATGGGTGGTTCTGAGTGGTATAGCTTTGTTGATCATGGCAATGCGCAAAGCCTTTCACCACTTTAAAGTTTACAGGCAGTATTGCGTGGAACTCCTCTCGGTTATGGATCATTTTCCTTTGCCTACAAATACTCTGAATAGTCAAGCATATTTTTTCCACATTCTCCTCTCTCCTCATCCACCTAACAACACTGAGATTACCAAACATTTCTTCTTTGCTTTAGGGATTAACTTCGGCCCTGTAATTGTTCAGTGGCTACTCTCCTCTTGGTAATGTGAGGCCGAGAGTTCGCGGTTGCCCCAAATCTGAGGTTCTAGTAGCCAAACTGCGGCGGATGGGAGGTAGTAAGTGGCTGTAGAAGTCTTTGGTTGGGGCACGAGCGAGTGGTGGGTGGTGGGTGGCTTTGTCACCGCTTCGGCATGTCTCGGGGTAGGCATATATGTCCTACGGCATTCACGTCAGCTTCGGTTGATGTTGAATAGGCGTCCTCTTTGTCAGGGGTGGAAGCGTTGATGAAGGTCTTTAAGTGGCTGTCCATAAGGGCGTCGGCTTTGGTCATCAAGTCTTTTATGGGTAAACTATCGACATTGGGTATGGGAGCTCGTATAGGTCCAGGTAAACGGCGTATCCAAAAGGCAAGAAGTAGTTTTACCTCACGAGGAGAGCCGTCTGCGGCAGGTTGCAGGCGAGCGATACTGGTCATCTCCCTGAGGGCGAGCGAAGCCCTTTGGTTCCCCAACGGTTGTTGCGAGAACTGAAAAAGCCTTTCAATATGGGTGGCGGGCAACGGTGAATACTGCTGCAGAAGGTATGTTTTGAGGGCGTCATATGCTATTGGGGTGTCTCCCTGTTCACAAAGCCAGTTGGATATTTCCGAGAAGGTGTTATCGGGTATTGCCGCGAGAACATAATCTGCTTTGATGGTTGAGCAAGTCATGCCCTTGATGCACAACTGGACTTCTGCACGCTGAAACCAAGAAAACGCCTCTCCGCTGGCGTATGATGAAAATTTCAAGGGGGGAGCCGCGGCCTTAACTTCCGTAGAGTCTGCCATAGTACCAACATTGGGGGGGGGGGGATGGAAGGCAGGAGGAGCGAGTCGACTTCCAGGGTCACCAATGTGATGGGCCGAGAGAAGGCTGTGACTCAAAGACAGGATGAAAGCAACTGAGTGAGTATATCATAGAACACTCTCCTTTATCTACAAAATCTCAATGAAAGAGGAACTTTCATGTTCAAAACCGACAGCGTTACCGGTGACTAAAACAGGCATGTTTATTCAGGTTCTTTTTAGTGTGAGGGAAGAGCAAAGCATAATATATACACAAAATGAGCTATATACAATTGTGTGACACACGGTTGGTACAGTAAAGGCAGAAGACTCTCTTTAGCAGCTCTCCTAGGAGTACTTTACAAAATCAAACCATTTTTCTCTAGTCATGAGCACTGCCATAACCTTTGTACCATGGTCTTCCATTTTATGGTGGGTAGAGTTTTTTTGCATGAGTGTACAAATATTCACATTATTCTATATTCTTTCTCTTCCTCTTGTGTGTGTGTGTTTTTTTTTTTTACTTATTTTGTAGTTCCTATGCAAAAAAAAAAAAATATTTTTACTGATATTGAAATATTTCCTTTTCATTGTTCATTAATTCTCCCCCTTTTTATTTATTTCCATATTGCCTTTCCTCACTGGGCTATTAATCCCTGTTGGAGCCGTAGTCATTATAGCATCCTGTTTTTCCAATTAAGGTTGTAGCTTTGATAATAATACTTTCAGAAAATATGACACCAACAAAAAATAAAAATATCTATCTGTAAGTAATAGTTTAACACAGTCTTCCCCAAATGAAAAGGTCGATTAAAATTGAAACTCTAAACAGCTTGTATATATAGCCATTCAAATATAATAATAAGCAATTCATGTTTAGCAGAAGCTCGTCCTTTATGTAAAACCTGAATGACACTTCAAGGTCCCTCATCAGGACTGTAGATCCTGGAAAGGATTTGGTGGAACATAAGCTATGGGAATGTAGCAGTTTACTGAAATGTGAATGCTGATTATATAAAGAAAGATGGAGAAATAAATTATTCAGAACATCAACCCCTCCACTCGTGAAATAGAGGACAACTCTTCAGCAATGACCGAAACTGATGTGAATACGGTACGACATAGACACGTACCCAGTCACATGCTGGAGTGACGATAAAGCCGCCCACCACCAACATATGCCACCACTCACTCCTACCACAAGCAACGACCTCTTTAGCCACTTATTAACACCCATCAGCCACAGCTGTGATACTGGCACTCCAGATTCAGGGCTCCTGCGAGGAAATGTCCAAACATTTGTCAGTAGCCATAAAAGTATAGGTAGGCCATTGCTCATGGTGGTGGTCTCCCTTGTCACTAATCATTCCTTTTTATATGATGGAGGCACGGGTGTGCAATTTTTGGTAGACACAAGTACTTAACATTCTCTTCTACCGAGGTCACTCTCAAGGACACGGTGTGGTCTGTCTAAGTCTACCGACGTTGGCCTGGTAGCTACCAACAGACCTGTGATCACAAACCATGGGTACAAGACCCTCATATTATCATTTGGACCTGCCAAATATCATTGAACGTTTCTCGTTGCTGATGTCCCATTGCCAATCTTTTGTGTGAGCATTCTTTTGCATCTTCACCTCCTGCTTGATGTTGCTAACCAAAGGTTAGTCAATGTAGACTTACTCATCAACACCTCTTCAACCTGTCCCCTCTGACCTAACTCTCCCCATCAGCGTAACCATGGATGCCTACATCCACCTCCTCACGTGGTACCCGGAAGTCTTCCATCCAGAACTTATACTAATGCCTATGGTTCCTGTCAAACAAGGCATTTATCACCATGTCAAGATGACGGGGTTCATAGTGTTCCCGAGATTTATGTGATTGGCACCAGATCGTTTGGCAGCCACTAAATGGAAGAAATGGACTTTTGCCAAAAGATGTCCTACCATGGTTTTTAACATTACACATTGTCCTGAAGAGAGAGGCTCCCTAAGTCCGTGTGCAGAATGTAAGCTTCTGAACATATAGACAGAAACGGATCACTAGCCATTCCCGATCATATCCGACGTGACCTCCTACTTGGAGAAATCAAAGCTTTTCTCTAAAATCGATCTCCTGAAGCGGTATTATCAGGTGCCCATAAACCCAGAACATATCCCCGAAACTGTCATCACCACTCTCTTCAGTACATATTCCTTCAATTACACTTGTTTCAGCCTTCGTAGTGCTTGGGCCACTTTTCAACGCCTCATGCATGGCATCTTAGAGTACCTCCCCTTCTGTGTATGTTATTTGGATGGCATACTTGCTTTCTCTTTCCCAAAAGAGGAACACCTTCGTCACCTACTCATCATACTTGACTGACTATCTACAACAGAATGGCCTTGTATTCTGGTAAGACAATTTTATCTTTGGTGCCAGTGAAGTATCGTTCTTAGGGCACCGCATCACCTTTAGGAGTCTACACTCTCCTTTGGAAGGCAGTAGCTGTTCAAAACTTCTTCACGCCCTCAACAGTCCAAGCACTGCAAGAATTCTTGGGCTTGATCAACTATTACCAACGTTTCCTGCCAGCCACTGCCTCCCCTCTTGTCTCCCTCTATGCCTCTCTCAAGGGAGCGCCAAGACCAAAAGTGTAGTCCTCTTCAGGGAGCAGCCAGAAATTATGTATTAACTACTGCTTCTCTAACTATTCCTGCGCTGCATACCCCTATCCTTCTCTCTACCGAGCTAACGATATCGCAATTAGTAAAATACTTGACCAGGTGGTCAACGGCTTGCCCAATCCATTGGCCTTCTTCAGTAGAAAACTGTCCAAGGTGGAATCCGAGAACTCTACCTTCGACTGTGAATTGCTCGCAGTGCATTTCATTGTCCGTCGCTTTGGACACTTATTAGAAGGCATGCTCTTTGATATTTGCACGGACCATATGCATGTGGTTCACACCGTCACTCGAGAGTTTAATGTCTGTTCCGCCCGTCAATGTCCACATCTCTCAGCTGTGACTGAATACAATTGCACCCTTCAACACGCTGGGAAAAGGAATCACATTGTTGATGACCTGTCAAGAGAGACTTTGGCCGAAATTTACCTTTGAAGGGATTACAACCATTAGCAGAACCCCAACGATGAGATACAGAGCACCAAGCATGTAGGATATCCTGCACATATCTTTGTTTCGAAGACATCACCCTTGATGAATATAACATCACCATCCTTTGTGACATCATTACTGGTACTCCACGATCATGGATAACTCTTCCCATGCACCCACATGTAATTGATTTCACACATGCCCTTTCACATCCCTCACGCCGATCTGTAGCACAGCTACTGAAGACGAAGTTCATTTGTTACGGTATTAGTAAGGATGCGAAGGATTGGTTCTGTGCCTGTACTTCATGACAATCTTTAAAGCACATCAACACATGAATTTAGGAGTGGGTATCTTTACTGAACCTCCCGCCGTTTTGCAAACATTCGTGTTGACATAGTAGGTCACCTACCCTTGTCACAAGGACATTGTACCTGTTTGCAGTCTCTGATTGTTATACTCACTAGACTGAAGCATTTCCCATAGAAACTGCAATGTCTGCCTCATGGACATCTACTTTACTCTCAGAATGGATAGCCAGATTTTGTATCCCTAAGCATATTACTTTATATCTCAATTGTTGACATCATTAGGGAATCTCTGGTGTATAACCTGATATCAGAAAATTGCCTAAAACCCTTTTGCCAACAGAATGGTTGAGCATTCTAATCGCACCCTTAATGCAGCTTTGATGAATAGCTACGATAACTACAACTAGTTTACCCAGCTTACATGGTTCGTCTTGGGATTAAAGATCACTCCTTAGGACCTCCTAAATGTCTTGGCACCTGAAATGGTGTATGGCGACTTGTTGGTCGTTCCTGCCGGTTTATTCTGTCAGAAATCCCCCTCCGATAATCTCCAGAACCTACATCACCTTGTGGGAAATTTACTCCATGGCGTAACACTTACAAGCCCCCAGCAAAGCAAGACTTATCAACAGATTTTCATAGGGCACCGCACGTTTTTCTGCTCAAAGACACTAGCCAGCCACTACAAACGCCCCTTTACACGAGCCCTTTTCTCTTTATCCATCGCAATCCGAAGGCTTTCTTAACCAACATTCGTGTCGAACAAGACTGGGTCACCATTGAAAGCCTAAACATAAGTATTCCCTAAAAGATGACTAGCCTATAATATACCTCTCAAGAGCAAGGTGCCCTATTTCACATGTATATTTTTTTAACCGGTGGAGCCAGGTACCGCCAATGTTTCACACACACGCTCTTACTCTGTAACGGTATTTTTGTTTTGTATATATATTGCTCGCCCCTTTAATTAAGATAGAACCTGTTCAAGCTTACCTTTACTTGCATAAGTCTGTTTGAATTTTTGCGACATACTTGCTTGGAACCTTTTGTATAAAGATTCGATATTTGTTGAAATAAAGTTAGTTGCATTCATCTCGTCTCACAGTTACAATCTAATGGCCTACTCACACAGCAAGCCTAAATTCTTCCCACATTGATGAGATACATTAGGAGGACGAATTAACCTGAATATATAAAAATGACTGAAAATTACATTACTAAAAACTTCGATAATTTCCATAATATGGCTATGATTTCACATTATTTTTAATATACCCAACTAACCTAAAAGGCATAAGATGAATGTTGCTCTTCTTTATATCATTTCATTTTGTATAGCTTTCTTAAAGAAAACTATCTAACAGAATGAAAATAATCATTTGCCATACAGCCCATAAAGATGCTTGTCATTAGCACTGAATAACAAAATACGAAAAGCAAAAAGATCAATGTTTCTTATGGAAGATTTTAGTAATTTATTTTTTTTTTCTTTTAAGGGGGTGGGGTGGTGTTTTGGGAACATTTGAGAGGGGAATTTTGAAGGCAGAACTTTTCCTGCATTTTGTTTGAGGTCATATGTATATATTTCTTACATTATATGCATCACTATGACACGCTTACCATTCCTTTTTTGTTTTGATGTAAACATATAACAATATATGAACAATGGTTTATCCCAATAGTATTTTACAGTTCACATGAAGGAAAATTATTATACATAATAAAAGTGTACAACTGAATCCTGCTTTGATTCTTTCTTGAATAATATTGGTTTAAAATGCGAATTCCTTGTTGGGGCTAACTGCCTGTAATAAAACAAATTGTAAGAGCTTTATGCCAAGTAAATGCGCCGTGTTTTTTTTTTTTCTTCAAATAATTACACAAATTTGAAACATTTGATCTATGGTCCACAAGCTCATTTTTTGTTTGCTTAATTATATTTCCCATTTGTGTATGAGTTTTTTTTTCTTTTTTTTTACTATCAAAGTTAGATACAAGTGAATTTCAGTAAAATTTCACCAAACTTGACGAAAGGACCAGAAGAAATGGGATTTTCACTATTTGAAAATGGATATCAATAAATAACTACACTTTTGTTATGATCAATGCTACTCAGATGAAAGTAACTCCCTCTAAACCTTACGACAATTCCTATAAATATGTCTATTACAGTAATTTAATTTATTTAAGTCAGTTAAATGAAATGGAAATATATTCAAAAGAAGAAATACAAGTTTCCAATGAACATTCTTCATATCTTCAGCAGTTATAATACAATGTCAATCTGTGAAGTTTCATAAAAGAAAAATATTTATCATTTCATCTAAGAGCTCAAAAATATATTAGTCTTTTCACCTATATTTCATCGTGGTTACGATGGAAAATAAACAACTAAATATATGTATGTGTATACATATATATATATATATATATATATATATATATATATATATATATATATATATATATATATATATATATATATATGTATGTGTGTGTGTGTGTGTGTTTTCAAAAAGGCCCATAAAAGAAACACAGGAAATATGAATAAATCACACTATATTTCGGTCAATAAACATCGACCCTCTTCAGGATGTAGAGTAAAAATGAGGAGTACAGTGGAGAGTGACGATTTATACATGAAAGCAAAAGGGTGTGTTCAATTGTTCTATTGTTGTTATAATTGCTGGTAGGATTAGCCAAATTTAATTACATCCGGGTGCGTCTTCTTATTGTTGAGCCGCTTGGAGGAAGTCTTGATCTCTGATGCATGTCTGGTGGTCGGTCTCCGTAGATTATCTTCTTAATGATAGGGTTGAGAAGAGTATTGTCCACTGTGTCAGCTTTCCATTGGCCCCCAGATAGGTTCATTGTGTTTGATTGATTTATGATGGCTGATTCCAGGATTTTCCTTCTGTACGGACAGGTACTCTTAAAAAGCAAAGTTGACTCACTCCAGTTAATCTGGTGCCCTAAATCCCTAAGGTGAACGAAAATCCCCGAGTTTTCATAGCCATATCTAACAGATATTTTGTGTCCGGATAATCTTTGAGATAGCGAACGTCCCGTTTGCCCAACGTACACTTTTTCACAATCCCCACAAGGTACTTTATAAACGCCGGATTCCATATCTCTTTTATTTTGATAAACATTAATAAGGGCGCTTCCTATGGTCTTTGGATATGAAAAAACAAAGGGGTTTTCAGTTTTGATATAATTTGTTATATTTTTAATACCTTCTATATATGGGAGTTTTATCTTATTTTTAAAATATCTTTGGTTAGTAACATCATGATCTTTATAATATATCGTGTTGGCTTTGTTCATGGCCTTTTCTATGACATACGTCGGGTAGAATAGCTGGGCGAGTTGTTTACGAATGATTTCAAACTCTTTATTTAGGTAGGCTGGGGAACGGATTCTCAAACCTCTAAGAAATCGATTGCAAGCTACTCCAATTTTTTAAGAAATGTCGTGATAACTAAAGAAATGAATGTAGGAAATAGAGAAAGTTGGTTTTCTATACACAGTGAAATTATACCCCGTCGATTACCTTATAATTAGTATGTCCAAAAAAGCTAATTTTCCATCTTTTTCCCATTCAGTTTTAAATTTTATGCCAGGGACTAGGGTATTTAGATTATTGAAAAATATATTGAAATCTCCCCAGCTATCATCCCAATATGTGAAAATGTCATCAACATAGCGTTGCCAAACTATGTTCGTAGGTTTAATTGTTGTTAAAATTTCTGTTTCAAAGTATTCCATGTAGAGGTTAGCTAAAATTGGAGATAACGGGCTGCCCATACTACAACCAAATTTTTGTTTGTAAAAATTTCCATTGAAAGAGAAAACGTTATTTGACACGCTTAATTTAATTAACTTAATTGTTTTTTCAATACCGAGGGGGAAGTGATCTTCCTAAGGGATTAATTTTTCCCTCAAGAAACCTAGTACATCGTTGATCGGGACCTTTGTAAATAGGGATTCTACGTCAAGACTCAAGAGTTTTACATTGTTTACCGGGATATTTAATCTATTGAATTTCCGGATGAAATCCTCTGCATGCTTAATATGAGCTGAAGAAAAGCTCCCTAGAAAGGGAGACAGCAAGTCTGCTAACCCTTTTGATATATTATATATAAATGACCCTTTACATGAGACGATTGGGCGTAAGGGAATACCGTCCTTGTGAGTTTTTGGGAGCCCGTAAAAATATGGCAACGAAGGGTTCATGACTTTGAATTTTTCTAAGACTTCGATGTCTTTTTTATTATTTCCGATTTTTCTTACGGATTTGAAAAACTCCGGAGCAATAGAGTTACGGGGATCTTTTGTTAACTGGAGTGAGTCGGCTTTGCTTTTTAAGAGTACCTGTCCACACAGAAGGAATATCCTGGAATCAGCCATCATAAGTCAATCAAAAACAATGAACCTATCTGGGGGCCAATGGAAAGCT
>NC_090733.1:18041934-18051934 GCF_036898095.1 Palaemon carinicauda | reverse complement strand
ATTTAAGATATTCACTCAGCAATCTATCTATAGGAAATATTTCCATTCTATCATTCTACCTTCTAATGAGTACTGCCATTCGGTGTGGCATTCAACAGCAAACTCTTATACATGGTCTAGATATTGAGCTCTCGCCTCGCCATTCAGTCAGTTCTTTGTGTATATTGCATAAGATTTATAATATATCTGACCAGCATTTGCATTCAGATCTACATAGTCTGCACCATCATGTGCGATTTTCTATGTATGGAGTTAATTCTAACAGGTTTGTCTTCTCTATAACAAGGCTGAATACTATACAGTTCTCGAGGTGTTATTCCAGCCGTATATTTTGAATTATCTTCAAAATATGCTAGCTGAATCAGCAGACTTTTCAGAAGATGGAAATTATCATAAATATTTTTGTTGAACAGGTTGACATAGATTTACTTTTATATCTTATACATGACAGACATATTCTATGGTTGTTACTGATCCTAATATATTCTAAATTTTTAGTTTACTAATGCCCATATATGGTTAATCCATTTCCTTATTTACTTTCCTTACTTAACTCCTTTACCTGTTATAAACAGTAAGTATGTAGAGTCCAAGTTTCTAAAAGGAAATAGTTGCGTAGCTTTTAATGCATATACATACATTATATGTACGTATATATATATATATATATATATATATATATATATATATATATATATATATATATATATATATATATATATATATATATATATATATATATATATATATATATATATATATAAACACACACACACACACACACACACACATATATATATATATATATATATATATATATATATATATATATATATATATATATATATATATATATATCTGTGCGTGTGTGTGTGTATATGTGTAATGTATATAAAAACACATGGTAGTTCCATAACGATTCAGAAACGAAACTTACAACATTTATCAATCACGCGATGTCCCTGGGGTAATTCAGTACAAGCCTGGAAATGTTGGCAACTAACATCTACAGTATATTCTAATTAGCAATGAGCTGGAGGAAGTTTACACCATGTGTATGTTATTAGAAAGAATATTCTGCAAATTTTAGAAGTATTAAACTGTCGCTTGGGTCTGTGATTAGGGGAAGCAAGTAGTAAAAGGGGTTAGCAATATGAATGGTGATCATATATTCCCATTTACGATATACTGAATATGGATCTATTTATCTATTTCATTTTCTATTTAACGATTGATTATCTTGATACATTTTTTTTTTTTTTTTGTATTTGGACAGGAAAGTAGATGAGCCTAACAAAGCTATGAATTTACTGAGTCGCTATGATGTACAAATTTCTCATAGAATTTTCAATGAAACCTTTACGGGGGCAAAGCAGAAGAAGCATATACCCATTAAAATGGGGGATGAATCTGTTATAACAACAGAATATGAAGAAAGGTAACGTTAGATGGAACAGTTTCGTGAGGTCCTGAATAGGAGATATGAAGGGAATAATTTAATTGATATACCTCAAGCTGATGAAGACCTTAATGTGCCATGAATTAATTAAGTGTTTTTGAAGTTGAGGTTATCATTTAAAACCCCAGGAGGTAAAAAGCCCCTACACTGTAAAAGGGGTAGAAAAAGGGTATTTCTAGTGGTTAAAATAGCATACCCTATCGGGGTATTTAAGAACTATAATATACCCTTTACAATATACCCATATCAAGGGTATAACATATACTTGAGATACCCTGACTTAGGGGTGTATCGTAGGTAAAGAATACCCTTTTACAGGGTATTCTATACGACATAAATACCCGTATATTTTAATTATAATTTTATAATTAATATCTATTCCACCATTATATAGGTGTAGTTATAGCTTATAAGTATATGAAGTAATAAGGTCAATGATTTTAAAAGTTTAGTTTATCAATTTACTATTCCCATTACACTTGAAAATCAAACGTATATATATATATATATATATATATATATATATATATATATATATATATATATATACATATATATATATATATATATATATATATATATATATATATATATATGTATATATATACATATATATATATATATATATATATATATATATATATATATATATATATATATATATATATATATATATATATATATATATATTATAAATTGGAAGTAAGTTTAAATTGTTACCAAAAATAACTTTATTAAACATTCTAACATTTAACATACTAAGGCTGACTGCAATTTAGTATATTTGATGATTGGAGGCTGTATGATGAGCATACCAGTTTTCATTTACAAAAAACAAAGTCAGTATGATATGCATATTATCATCAATTTAAATTCATAAAATAAGGAAAAGCAAACTAGACTCATTATGCCATGACAATTTTTTTTTTTGCCCATGTACAAACAGAAGAGGGTAATTTGCAGTTATGAACTTGGATATTTGCCGAGAAAAAATAGAGCTGCCATTGACGTGAAGCTGATATTCTCCTCCTTGAAAGGTGAGGACTGGTGCTGGAGATTTTATATCCTGGAAAGGAGTATCAGAAACTGTGTAAACTGATCAGAGTTATATATACATTGGGAAAAGATAATTTTAGCAAGATATTTTAATGCATTAATGCCATTTAAATGAATGGATTGCTTGATACCTTTCAACAGAGAAGTGTGCAGGGATATAAGTTAATACAGTATATAGGTAATCACTAGTTTTATGGCTAATGAACTACCAAGGAGAGTGGCGACGTGGTGTGAGTGGTGGGTAGGAGGGAGAAGAGAAGAGATGGAAGAAAGGAAGAAGAAGAGATTAATGGGGAGGGATAAGGCTCCCCGCTGCCATCGTCGGGTATTAAAGGGCCTGTAAGATCTTTAGATAGTGGCGTTTGACAACCATAGTGGATTTCCAACCCGTATATTTTTTAAAATCATCAAAGTCCCTGTTCCAGAAGTCATTGTTGGAGGTATCTACTATCCGTATATCATGAGCCTGGGGAAATGATTCCGGATTAGTATGTTTAATGAAGTAGAGGATTTGTTGCCTGATACCGTGAATGGAAATAGTACCTCCTTGTTCCCTGATAACCAAGGGGGCCAGACGGGCGGGTGGCAGTTCTAGCTAAAAAGGCCTTGAGAGTAGTGACTGTACACGGAGAAAAGATCCTGGGGAAGAAGAATAATCTTCCAAGGGGAGCACCTATTTTGCGGATCCTCATTTTATAGCTAGGAAAGCTTTGTCTGGAAAACGGAGTACTTCAGCTGAAGGGAGGAAATCTATGTTTTCCGGGTTTCGTGAGAGAGCTGCTAGTTCTGATGTTCTATCACCTGAGGCCATAGCCGTTAGAAATAAAGTCTTCCTAAGAAGAGTGATATAAGAGCAGGATTCATTGTCCGTGTCCGTCGCAAGTTTGAGAACACCGTTCAGAGATCAAGAGTCCTTTTGTGGCCGAACCGAAGGTCGAAGCCTAGCACATGTTTTTGGAATTGATGAGAAATAGGAATCAGCTAGGTTAATGTTGAACCCAACAAGGAAGAGCTTCTTCAAAACTGACTTGATGGTGGTTAAAGTGCTAACTGTTAGGCCTTTGTCAAATAGGAACCTCAAGAAAGAGATGGCTAAATTCGGGGACATACGAGTATGGTCTGAACTCTTAGGGAATCTGCTAGTTTTTAACGGCCGAATGATATTGGCGAATTGTCGAGTCCCTTTTGTCCGATTCGATGAAGAGATCATTTTCCGGTTCAATGTTCGTGTCTCTACGAGCTGCAAACTTCCTGTAGTCCACAAAGTTAGAGTTTTGGCTATCCTTGAGTAATCTGACACAGTGAGTTTGGATTACTTGGGTCAGGTTGAGGAACGGGATCCGGATGGGACGGAGTTTCAACTCGAGGAGGAGAGGAAACCAACTGTTCTTGGCCAGTGAGGTAGTACTAAACCCACTGCGCCCTGGAAGGAGCGTAGTTTGTGTAAAAGTTTCTTTAGAAGATTCACTAGGGGAAATAGGGAAATCTTCTTCTAATGGTTCCAATCCCGAGGTAATGCATCCATGGCATAAGCCCGAGGGTCCAGGTTTGGGGTCACATAACAGGGAAGTTTGTGATTCATCTGAGTTGCGAATAGATCTACCTGGAGGCCCGGAACCAGCCTGAATATCACCGGAATGAAATTATGTCTAGAGACCATTCTGACTACAGTGAATTCGTCCTGGATAGTGAGTCCGCTCTCACATTCTGGCCTCCCGCTAGGTGAGTTGCTGAACCAGTTCTTTTCTGCTGCCCAGGCGAAGATAGTGACCAGGATCTGATTCAGATTGGGTGACTTGGATCCTCCCCTGTTGGCGTAGTGTACTACGTCTGTGCTGTCTGACACTACTCTGATGTGGGTCGACCTCGGAGGAGAGTCTCTCTTCAGGGTCAAGAACACTGGCATGGCTTCGAGAACATTGATATAGGACTGTTTTATGGCGGGTGACCAAGAGCCCTGAAACATCTGCTGTTCGGAGTAATCCCCCCATCCACTTAGAGACGCGGCTGTATCGAATGTCACTTGTGGGGGTGGGAATTGTAGAGGAACCGATTTGGAGAGGTTTTTCGGTTCGGACCATGGGCGTAGTCTCATTTTCCAGACAGAGGGGATCTTCGAAACCTTGTCTCTTATAGGTACTGTTGCTCTCTTTCTCCAAACTCGATTGATGTCTTTGAGTTTGGCTTTTAATAGGAGATCTGTTACTGAAGTGAATTGGAGAAGGCCGAGGATACTTTTTAAGGCTCCTCTGGACACCTGTTTGTGTTTGAGAAAATTCTTGATCTTGGAAACTATTCCTCTTACCCTTTTGGAAGGGAGAGACAACGTGTGCTTCGAAAGGTCCCACTGAATGGCTAACCATTCTAAGTGGCCTAATGGTTGCAGGCGAGACTTTTGAAGATTGACCCGAAATCACAGGTTGTAGAGAAATCGAAGTAATTCCTTCGTAGCTCTGTTGCCTTCTATGGCCGGCCGGGCCTAAATGAGCTAACCGGCCAGATAAGCAATGATCTGTATCTCTTGGTTCCTGAGTTGTCCTAACACTGTCTCTCCCAGTTTCGTGAATATCCTGGGATCAATGATGAGGCCGAAGGGCATGTCTTGAACGCAAAGGCTTTCCTACCTAGGGGGAAACCCAGATAAGAAGAGAAGTTTCGAGCTATAGGCGCAAGCTAATAGTCGTCGGTAATATCGACAGAGATGGTGATGGCCCCACGGGAAAGTAAGGTCCGTACCTGAGAAATAGTCAACATCCGGAACTTGTCGCAGAGAATGTAAGAGTTTAGCTTGACAAGTCCAGGCCCATTCTCAACAGGCGGCCTTGGAACTTCACTGATCGATCCCGTTTGATTGCTTTCTTCTTGAGTAACTCTGTGGTGTACTCTTTCAGGATGGGAGTGGATTTCTGGGAGAAGGTCACTGGTGGAGGAGGAGAACCTTGTGGCCATTTTCACCTCCAACCTTTAGAGATTATGCTATGAGCCACCAGACCGAAGGTCCAATGGTCTCGAAAATGGTAAAGTCTCCCCCCTACCGGGACCACCTCGTTGTGAGGGAGTGAATCTAGGTCCTTTCCTTCTCCAAGCACCCTTTTTCCTATGTCCGCCTCGATGGCGGGACTGTCTTCTACTCCAGTAGCTTCCTCTCTGGTGTCCACGAAAGGAGCCTGAGGGTTCGGATCTAGGGCTGTATGCAGGCGAGGACATCCCAACGGGGTTGGGCTGTGTACCTGGGGAATCAGTGAGGTAGACCACCTGATGAGGGGGATTCGGATGCATAGACGTCGAATCAGAGGAAGACTGTGATGACGAGTGGGTAACCGACAATCGATTCCTGTCTGATAGAGGTCTCCGACAGAACGTATTTCCCACAACTAACCCGATCAGACCACCAAACGTGTAGGTCGAATTGGAAGGGCAGAGATTGATTCTTCCTGAATATCCAAAACAAAGCCTCAGTGGGATAAATTGAGGCTAGGGTCTCCCCGAGGTGGGGTCCAGCTCTTTAAGAGCCGGTATGGCCGGACCTTCTTTGTCAGTTTGAATAGTAAGACCTGTCCATTTATCCATAATAGACAAGGCAAAGATGAGAGCGGCTGTAGATATGGCGTATCTCCCATTGTGTGGGGTGAGCTTGGAATTATCGTACCCCCCAGACTGACAACATCCTGGTCCAGACAGATCGGGCCTGCCCTTTAGGAAATAATACCGTTACCTTCGGTACCTTGTCTAACCTAACCAAGGCATGCTCTTTCAATCAAACGAATCCATTGAATGGGAATTCTAGTACCTGAAAGTAAAATCTAGGTCCCCCAGAGGGACGACGTCTATGCCATCCAGAGTTATGGTACCATCTATATTTGGAACATGTAAGGCAAATCTCTATGCGTTGTTTTTATCGAAGGAGGTTACTCCGATACGCCTGGGGCTGTAGGGGGAGTCATCCGAGTTCCTGAACGGATCCGACTCACCACCATATCTTTGAGCCCCGTCATAGCCCCTTGGCTTTCCCTAGAATGTGTTGCTTTTAGCAGTCACGGTTTTATGCAAGGTAACATGAACATCAGGATCCTTTGAGGGTCCTAGGTCGGTGTCGCAGGTAATTGCAAAGCTGAAGGCTCAAAACTCATCCCCACCTACCTGGCCGTCCATGGGGTCGACGTCCAACCTTAGAGAAGACACTCCGAGGAGATAGGGACCTCTAGATGGAGCATTCCTTCCAAACCTTGATACCCAAGGGCGGAGAGCCTTTCTTGCAGGCCGGAGAGAATCATCATCATCCTGAAAGAAGTGAGGGGATTAGTGATGAAGGAGAAGACCGTTCTCAATAAGCAATGCATACATTAATCCGGATCAAATTAAATCATCGCCAAAGGATAACAAAAGGAAACATATTAGAACCAACTTACATCATGGGTCCGGAGTAGCGGGGACAGGTCGTAGCAGAACATGCATGACTCCGGGAACCACACCATGTAGGCGGACCTTCTGTAAAAGAAAGGGGACATAAGTCTGGATGTTCCTTGAAACTTAGTTAGTGATCTTATTCACAGGCTGGGATCAGCCGTATAGCTAATAAATGCCTATATTTATGCATATATTTAATTCTATCTATGTATTTCGTGTTCAAAATAGAAATAAATTAATTATGCCTATATTTATGCATATATTTAATTGTAACTATGCATAATGTGGATAAATATCCATACAACATCGAGGTCAAAATAGAAATAAATCAATTATGCCTGTATTTATGCATATATTTAATTCTAACTATGTATAAATATGGATAAATATCCATACAAAATCGTGTTCAAATAGCAATATATTTCCACTCAGTACTTGGAACCGAACGCTAGCCCCTTCTACTAATATCCAGTAACCACATAACATGTAACTATAACCTCATCGGTAAAATAAAATTAACTCCGGTTCTGAACGTCTGAATCAGGGGTGGCCAACCTATGGCGCATGCGCCAACAGTGTCGCATTTCATGATTACAAGTGACGCACTATACCCCAAGATAGTAAATGAATGACTTTTCTTTAAAATTGGTAATCATGTTCATACAATTTCATTAGGACTTCCAAGAATAGCTAATGAATATTACCAACACAAATTCAAAGTGTCATTAAAGTAAGTACAGTTTATTTTGTATTCATGTTAAATCATTTCCTTTACAGCTAAAACCAAAGATTGGCCACCCGTGGTCTGAGTGATTTCTGTTTCCACCGGAGATCCGGTAAGAAAGGTCCGTCATAGTGAAAACGTGAAGAACCTGTACGATATTGTGATTATTCATGAAAAAGGGGTTCATACCCTGGTTTCTTATCGTCTGATTGATCAAAAAGCTAACACCTTAATATATTAAGAAATTATATTAATAATCAGTAACCACGTAACATGAAAATAATCTTCATCGGTATCACATTGTTAACCCCAGTTCTGATCGTCTGCTTGATCTCTGTTTGTACCGGAGACCCGGTTACAAAGGCCTGTTATCGTGATATCGTGACCGTCATCGGTACAATAACAATACCCTCAATTCTGAATGTGTTATCTCCAGTGAAGCTGGAGATTCGATGAAAAAAGGGGCCGTAATAGTGTAATTGTGATCAAACATAACAAAGGTTTGTGTGCAAAAGGCCTCAGCCGGAGTCTGAGTGCCGGATTTCACCGTTGCACTCCAAATATCTGACTAGTTCTCACCCAATGAGTATCTATTATAGTGGAGTATAACTCAAGGCGGAGCTAGGGGTGTCGGCATAAAACGATCCCAATTAATGACTCATACACTAACGTACCTATTAATAGTGCTAGCTATATTAACAGTAACCACATCAAATAAACGTGTATAACATTAAACGTACTATCATCAACTCGGATAATAAGAGGAGGCCTGAATAACGCGTGATCATATCAAAACGGAAAACGGGAAATTCACCTCTCTTACTCGAGCTAATAAAGAAAACGAGAAAAGGGATAACTCATGTCTGTAGAACAGGAAACGAGCACTCTATGCTCTCGCTCTCAAGGTTACATAATAAAAAACTAACATCACATAATATAATAAGAAAAATAATAAAATTGATTTCTTTTTTCTTAGTAATTGTAATAACCAAGAACGAAGAATAACGACAACGTAACAAATAAACAAGGATATAGTCTAAATCGAGCCTTCCTGAGGCGAGTACAAAACTAACAGACTAAATCGCTATTCTTTAAATCGCTATTCTTCGTAGGTCCAAATTGGACTTGCAAGCAAATAAATACCATTGTGAAAACTAATAATAATTAATGATAATACCAATGGTCATAAAACATAAGTGATATAACCTAGATGACAGAGTACCAGATGGCCAATAATAACTTGAAAATTTACCAAAGCGAACATAACCCAAAATGGCTGCCGATACCTCGGCAGGGCAATCGCTTCCAAAACTAAAAACCACCATAGTGGAAACAACAAAAGCCCGGTACTTCAATAAGCTGCCAAAACAAACTATGGTACTTAACATTGGTAAGGGTGAAGTAGCAACGTCAGTCATGTTGAAATAACGAGAAACTCTTCGAAAAACACTGTGCAAACACAATCTCAACTTGCGAGCAAGTCCAAAATCAGGTGGATGACCTGGTGAGCGCGAGTGGTAGGTGTCGGTAGGGTAACCCAACTGTATTCTATAGGGCCTGTCACGGACCTCCCCTTTGATGAAGGGATTATCTAAATGGAAGACAGCCTGTGCATAGTGGTTTACACACTCCCTTGTTAGATATACGACACCAACAAGGTGCTCGCGCGAGGGTTGTAACCTCTGCATTCCTTGCTTTCATCTTACTCTAGTATATTTGGAAGATTTATATTAAAAAAAAAGGACTTTCCCCGGCCGTCACAGGTCTCTCCCCAGAAATAGATTTTTCCTTCGTCAAAATCCCTTAAAACAGTATATAGGTAATCACTAGTTTTTGTTGACTTTCTGGTGTTTAGCAGAAATAATTTTTAGGGTGAAAGTATATTTCTACATGTTATATACACAAAATTACAACATATATGTATAATGCAGTATAGTAACAGTAATAATACTATGTATTTTAATAAGTGGGTTACCTCTTGTGAATGAACTAGAACAGTGGTTCCCAACCTGTGGTACGCGTACCACTACTGGTACGCGAGGGCCTTCCAGGTGGTACGCGAACACTTTCAGGGTCACGAACGACAGCAAAGAAGAAGCACAAAGAATGCTCTTCTTTAAACTTCTGGGTGAGCATGGCCTCCTCGTACCCGACGCTAGCCCGTCACACTGTTCCCCAGCTACTGATTTTCCCCTCGACGTGGGAGTGCGAGCAGGGGTTCTCAGCCTTCATGGTCATCAAGTCGGAACCGTCTTGCTGCGCCCGTGCATGATTTCCGATGTCCTGTGAGCAAAGTCGTGCCCCGCATTGACCAGCTGGTGGAGAAGAAGCAGATACAGCCCTCGCATTGAGTT
>NC_090733.1:18014434-18031934 GCF_036898095.1 Palaemon carinicauda | reverse complement strand
GCATGAAGAGGAAGAGAAGCTACTGCCTTTTGTGAGATGTTTGCGTGTGGTTGTTTGAGTAGATCTTATAATGCATTTAGTTTGTTGGAAGCTCTGTTAAGAGCTACAGAAGCTCCGAGAAGCATTCTGAATGATGCTCTAGGTCAGCTATCAGTATCATAAATAGTTTGACAGATGCTTTAATCTTTTTTAAAACTTTTTGTATCAGGCAGAACAGGGAAAAGGTGTACACTTCAATTTTGTCTCAGGGTTGTTAGAATGTATCTTGCTAGAGATGTTGAGGGTCAAGAACTGGGGAACACTAAAGCGAGAACCTGAAGTTCAGGGAGGTTGCGAACAAGCCCACATTTGAGGAACCGCACAAAGTCAGGAGTCTGTTGGCTATCTTTTGAATCAGAGACCATCTGGAGCCTATTGTCTTATTCGCTCTGCTCAAAATGTCCACGAGAACATTTCTCTTATCTAGAATTAAGCATAGGGGCTGCAAAAAGGGACTGGCTTGTTTGGTACGTAAGCCACTAATGTTGTGTTGTTGCTCATGAACACCTAAGATTGGCCAGTCAGCAACTTTTGAAACTGCGGTAGGGCTAGAAAAGCTCCCCTTATCTGTAAGAGTATTATGTTCTGGTACCCTTCTCATGATGCCTCTGTTTAGAGCATCAATTTCAAGACAGGAACGAGGTCTGTCCCTCTGTGAAGGTGCTCCTCCATCATATACCACTGAAGATCCGTCCGTTGTTCCTGTCCCATAGGGATTAACATATACAGTGAGATGGTGTGCTGGGTCCACCTGGATTTCACATGCCATTGGGGACATCAAATCCTGAGAAGGACATTATGTAACTACACGGACCAGGGATTCTAGGTTACCTAGGACACAACTACTGTTGGGCTGGAAGCTCTTCCTGTCTACAGACGGGGCTTGCTACCTACCTGAGCCTGTGTACACTGTTATCTGATGAAATAAACCTTTTGTAATGTGATGTCTATCATTATGTCTATGTATACAAGTCTTTTAGAGGGGAGCAGGGATGACTTCTCGAGATTTATCAGGGTAACCAGATCCTGACAAAACTCGAGTAGTCTGTCTTGGTGCTGAAGAAGAGAAGCCAGAGAGTCTGCTGGAATCAGCCAGTCATTGAGATATCTAAGGAGACAGATGACAATTCTGTTAGCCCAAGATAATACTAGGACAAACACACTTGTAAAGACTGGGGTGTAGTGGAAAAGTTGAAGCACAGCACCTTGAATTGGTATTGCCTGTTTTGGTGTATGATCCACAGATATTTGCTTGAAGACTGATGGATTGAGATCTGGAAGTATGCATCTTTGAGACCCAGTGTGCACAGGAGTCTTGTGATGTTACTACTTGTATGTCCATGTATCCCGTCTCCATTCTGAATGAAGTCCGAAGAACAAACATAT
The DNA here is from genome assembly GCF_036898095.1 of Palaemon carinicauda. Lineage (NCBI taxonomy): Eukaryota > Metazoa > Arthropoda > Malacostraca > Decapoda > Palaemonidae > Palaemon > Palaemon carinicauda. Next base: position 18,030,509 of record NC_090733.1, on the reverse strand, counting down.
TCAGAGCAGAGAGATCGATGGCTGGTCTCCAGCCTACATATACCTTTTTCACAGGAAAAAGATTGCTAAAGAAGTCTGGGGAACCATTGAAGAACTCTTGGAGAATACCCTTCCCCAACATGGTCTGGACTTTAGCATGAGTCCCAGCTCTTTTGTGTATCCCCTCTCATAAGAGCTCTACGACACTGAATCCCGAGTCATTGAAAGGAGAGATTGAATGAATGAGATACGATACCATGAACAAATAATGGAGACTGTCCACGGATCAGCCCCATGCTACAGCCACCTCTGCCTGCGGCGTTACTGGCATCCCCTTACCAATGGGCAGATGAGAAGATTGGCCCCCCTATTAGGAGCAACCTTTGCTACTGCCTTAACCACTTCTCCCTCCCCTGCAGTGTTTAGACCTCATTGGCTATTTGGGAAGAAAGCGTTGCCTTGACGCTTTTTTTGAAGACCTGTCGAGGGTATGGTGGATTGTGGCTGTTCCTGGGAGGTGGTATAGCCTACCTATATCGCCTGGATGTCAAGGAACTGAGGAAAAGGGACTCCTTAGTGTACTTCCTCCATTGCTAAGCAAAATTAAAGAGGGGTGCAGTGTCAAGGGTGGAATTCATGAGCTTAGTAGTCTCAACCTTGGGAACCTGTCTGTGTAACCTTTCAATCATGGTATCTAGCCTCTTGAGATTTGCATTCACCCACAGGTTGGCCATCTGGTCCGAGTGCCCGACAAAAGAAAGGTCTCCAAGGAATTCCTTGTAGACTTCTGGGATCTATCCTTGGTTCTTGCAAGGTGGCACATAACCCCAACCCCAGATCTAGCCACGGAGCAGCCTGCATGGCATACTTTGTCAACTTCTTTATGTTCAGGATCTCAGATGAAAAACTAGGAAGAGAGACCAGAAAGCCTCTCAATAAGGATGCCTCTTGAGAGGGCCTTTATAGATTGCTCTATAGGTGAGGCCGGAAAGGGCACACCTGTTACCTTGTGGTATGTCCTCTGCTGGATGAAGAAAGGCTGGAGGAGTTTAGAGGACAAACCTAATCCAAGTGAGCTAGAGGCACCAGAGATCTGCCAAAAGGTCTTCTTTTTGGCTGTTATCAAACCAGGGCAGGGCGGCATTGGTCTTAGGTGGCCGTTGGGTCCAACACACATGGTCCAAGACAGTAACCTTGCCTTCCTGAGGGGCCATCTCAGGGTTAGTAATATGATGATAGGATGTCTACATAACAAATATATTGTTACCTACAATATATGAAGAATTGTTAGTAATTATTTCTCAGCTGATCCCATCTGTGGTCGTCAATTTTTCTTGGTGGGATTTAATGATACATTGGTATTCTTAAAATACACTTTAATAAATCTTGTGACTACATTGCTCTATGATAGTCAACTCCTAAGTGTGTGTGGAGCGCCCAAAACAATCTGACAAAACCAAAACATTGCTAAACAACAAAAGAGCATCATTCTCAAAGACTTAAATCCTACTCCAGTACAAAACCATAAAGAATTACATCCTATCTCTGAGGTAACTAATAAATTTTTGAATCCTAATATCAAAATAAATCATTTCACTTATATTACAAAGCATAACATGTTTTATTCATGCAATATGATGCAATGTTGCGCAATACATGTAACTCTTGAAATGATACAGTACATTATTACAATAATACATAACAGTTAGGCAACCGATTGAGGGCCCTCATGCAGGGTACGACTTACCAGAAGGCCTAATCTTACTCTCTCCTCTCAGCTTTGGAGTGGAACTTAGGGCTAGCAGCCCAAGGAAAATATTCATCGTCCATGTCTAAACTATTATTGACCTACAAGGTCTCATCGATAGGAGCCTGGAGTATGCGAGAGATGCAGTGCCTTCGAGTACTTAAGGACATTAAACTCTCTACAAGATGGCAGGTATTCTTCCAGAAAGTAACGTCAGGAAGGTGCCTGCCATTCCATAGAGGTCTGAACCTGTCTTGTAAGAGGTAATGGTCCTCCTGTAGTGGTCTGAAGATGGGTCGTAACTCTGGGGGAACTTCTTCAGTTGGCGAAAGCACGAAGTAAGGCACAAGTAAGATCTTATAATGGGAGTCTACGTCCCTATTTGAGCGAAGATGATGTAGATTGGTATAAGGAGGGGTCTGCTTTGGCATCCTTCTTGTCTACTTTGTCATCAGGACCAGTGTCAATTCCAGGCAAGAGAAGTTCTGCTGAATACCATGAGCTTCCTTTGCTACTCCGAAAGGTCTTCCGATGGGAGAGAGAATCATAGGGGGCTCTGGGGACCTGCTAGAAAGGGACTCCTCCTGGGGAAGGGAAAGCAGAAGAAGAGGAAAAGGAAACAGACATCTCCAAGGGGATCCCCGGTGTAGACACCACAGCGGATCTCTACTTCAGCAGTTGTTGTGGTGGTAAGACTTTTTGTGCTAGCTAGGTAGTGTCCAGCTCTGCTTCCCTGGCAGTCTTAATCATGGTATCAAACCTAGATGGCTTGTCCCTAACAGCCGACCGGTTGGAGGTGTCATTGGAGAAGCCTGGAGGTGCAGAATGCTTCCTCAAGGAACCTCGGTACCTGAAAGTCAGGGGGAGAGAGTTGCCTACCTTCATAAACCCACACAGGCATCTGAATGTCCTCCTAGGTGATCTTCCTAAGGCAATCTGGAGAGATGGTCAAACCAGCATACTTGCTGACGATGGCTCCCTGAAGCTTTCTGGAAAAGGGATGGGCCCTCCGCCTCTTGCTGGTGATCTTGAAGGGTTCTCCACTGCTGCTGTTGCCTCTCTGCTGTGCTGTCAGTGAGCCCGAAATTCTTTGCTCATAAGAGTGCATGAAAAGCTTGCAGAAATGCATGAAGAGCAGGCAGAGACATCAGTTTCACGTGCAAGCGCCCGTGATCCACATGCTGGAGGTAGTGCATGTGGTGGAGAAGACCTGGCTGGTCTCGGAGATCTTTGATGGACCTGTGAACGTTAATCCCATGCTGGAGATTAATGTGTGGGATAACGGGGAGCAACTGGTTGATGAGCAGGTGAGCGGTGAGAGGGCGAATATTGAGAAGGTGAGAGTCTACACGTAGGGGAGGGGCAAGCTACCAAAGACGCGTTGGCAATTGATGCGTTGACGAGCGACACGTTAACGAGCGAGGCATTGGTGAGCGACATGTTGGCAAACAATTTATTGCCAAGCAACGTGTTAGCGAATGTCGAGGTGGAGACTGAAGTGTAGGAGAGAGACGGGCAAGAAAACGATGTGAAGTAGCATGACGTGGTGGCAATTGACGAGTCAGTGTGAGGTGGTCAGCCACAAAACGAGCTGGAGATTGGCAAGCAGGTCAATGATGCATAGCGAGTGACGAAAAGAAGAGCACCACACTGGTGAATGGCGAGATGGTGTGGGATATCCAGGCAAAAGACGGGGTCCGCACGAAATATCTGGCCAGGATAGCGTCCTCTAGTGGGAGATAGTCCTGGAGGGCAAGATGGCGAATAGTGTGTTAGAAGTTCATGCGCTGTTGAACGGCGAGCTGATGAAGAACTGCAATCATGAGGAGATACATGATAGTATTAAGGAGAAGAACGAGAAGGTGAGCGTCCAGCTGAAGAATGACGATCCACAGCAGCAGAACAGCAATCAGCAGAGTGCTGAACACATGCCGGCGAGTGATGAACACGGTGTTTGTAGAAACAAGCTGGAGCCAGGGAGTGATAATCATAGGAAGACCGACGATCATAAGCAGGACAATGACAAGAACGTCGATCATTTGAACTGGTACGCTGCCTGATGGAGGGCAAAGACAAAGGTCTGGGAGCGTGTAGAGGGCTATGGTCCCTTGAGGACAAAGAAATCCGAGGGTGGACAGAGGTGTGCTCGTTAGAAGTAGGTCATCGATGGGTAGGCTAGTTACACCCAGCAACGGCCAAGCCTGCAGATCATCTATAAGGGAGAAAGACTTCCGGAAAGCCAGAGGTAAAATTGCTTTTGTCCCCAGAGTATAGAGGTAGCTCTGGTATTAGCTGGTATACACTCCTACTTAACCACCCCTCAGAAGAGGCCGAAATGAGCAAGAGGTATGGGAGGAGAACAGGGGGTGAGAGAATATGTCCGAGGATTGTTAGCCCTTGAGGAAGACTTTGAAGGTGAAGAATCTCTCTTAGACTTCCTCTTCTGCCATCAACCACATCTCTCCCACTGGGAGGCAGACCAATCCTAACACTCCTCGCAGGTTGAACCCTGCTTCCAACGACTTCCTCTGTGCGTTGGACACAAAGAAGGGGGTTTGTAATTGACAGAGAAGATGAAGGTGGCGGAAGAGCGCCTTCAGTCCCAGGACAAGTACCCATGAGGACACAGAGAGGAACAACCACACCTCAAAAAGAAAAGAAAAAAAAATAATGTTGACATTGCCAAGTCTTGAGAGCAGAGAGTACACAAATCTGTTTGTCCCAAGTCAAAAGAAAATATGACTCAGATTTAATGGAGAGTGAGTGACAGGGGTTGCCAGAAACCCCCTTTTAGCCCTCACTAGCCCATTAACTAGCAGTTTGGGTAGTTGAGACTTTGCTTGAAAGTTTTATTGCCACCTCCTTCACCCTCTTTTTAATTTCACAGCTTTTTGAACTTCTTGATTACAACGAAATGTTTTATTTTCTGTTGCTGCATACCACACCACTGCTGCTTCTGTAGATACCACAATCTCTACCATAACATTCCAATTTACTTCGGGCTATTCTACCATGGAATTAGCATATATATATATATATATATATATATATATATATATATATATATATATATATATATATATATATATATATATATATATATATATATATATGTATATATATATATATATATATATATATATATATGTATATATATATATATATATATATATATATATATATATATATATATATATATATATATATATATATATATATATATATATATATATATATACATATACTCGTATATATATATATATATATATATATATATATATATATATATATATATATATATATACGAGTTTTTATATATATATATATATATATATATATATATATTTATATATATACGAGTATATATATATATATATATATATATATATATATATATATATGTATATATAATATATATATATATATATATATATATATATATATATATATATATATATATATATATATATATATATATATATATATCTATATGTATATATATGTATAAATTATAATTATATATTTATATATACATATAAATATAGATGTGTATATATATATATATATATATATATATATATATATATATATATATATATATATATATATATATACTTAACTATATATATATGCATATGCATATATATACATATATATATATATATATATATATATATATATATATATATATATATATATATTTTATATATATATATATATATATATATATATATATATATGTATATATACATATATATATATATATATATATATATATATATATATATATATATATATATATATATATATATATGTGTGTGTGTGTGGGTGTGTGTGTGTGTGTCTGTGTTTGTGTGTGTGTGTGTCTGTGTTTGTGTGTGTGTGTATATATATATATATATATATATATATATATATATATATATATATATATATATATATATATATATATATATATATATATATATATATATATATATTATACTTTGTGCATATGTTTTTAACAGTTATTTACTTTTTGATAATCAGTGTTCATTGTAATGTGCACGCAATTGGACAAGCGATATTTTTTTCGGATCTTTTGTAAACATTTACTGCTGTGTTTAATAAATACATTTATACATATTAAAAATTTGATTCAAATAAAGTGTATGCAATTACAAGGAAAACTCTTAATCTTATGCAAGAGATCTTTCATTGCATGTTTAAATTTTATCATAAATCCATTACGTCATATCAGGTCTCAATAACCTTTTTATGACACCAAAACGTAACTGGGACGTTATAGCATGAATTTTGTACAGGTATATGGACATACCAGGAGAGCTGACCCCCGTCCAATGAATTCCAAGAAATTTGGTTCATGGCTGGGTCTGTCAAAATGTCCCTCCTTATTCTGAATGACATCTTCCTGCCACTAAGGAATTAACTGCCCTATCAATTGGTAATTCGAAACTCGGAAGGAAAAATTACTTTACCTAGTAAACCATGAAATCTGCTAGTTTGCAGGATTATGGAGTGTACATGTTGTGTTTATTAAGCCGGGAGACCATATGCTATGTTTTAGATATTTAGCCGGGGGACTATATAATATAATAAGTTTTAGTTATTAGGCCTGGGAAAAATATGGAAATCTTATTAAGAAGAGGAAAATGTAAATTTTCCATCCCCTGAATGTTGATCTAGGGTTGGTGAATCCCTTAATAGAGATTTAGCTAGAATTAGTGCATGGTGCAAATTATGGGGTATGAAGTTGAATCCTAACAAAACTCAAAGTATGATTGTAAGTAGGTCAAGGACGGTGACTCCTCAACATCCGGATCTCAGTATTGATAATGTTTCTTTAAATATGTATGACTCTTTCAAAATTTTAGGTGTGATTCTCGACAGTAAATTTACTTTTGAGAAACATATAAGGTCTGTGTCTTCTTCAATTGCACAAAAAATATGCTTATTGAGAAAGTCTTTGAAGATTTTCGGTGATCAATCTATTCTGAAGAAATGTTTTAATTCTTTCATTCTACCTTGTTTTGAGTTTTGTTCTCCTGTCTGGTCTTCAGCTGCTGATTCTCATCTTAATTTGTTGGACAGAAACTTACGGTCGATTCAATTTCTTATTCCTGATCTATATATTAATCTCTGGCACCGTCGTTCAATTAGTTCATTATGCATGTTGCATAAGATTTTTCATAACTCTGACCATCCTTTACATTCAGATCTCCCTAGCCAATTCTATCCTGTTCGTAATACTAGGCAGGCAGTTAATTCTAATAGCCAGGCCTTCTCCATCACGAGACTCAATACTATGCAGTATTCTAGAAGTTTTATTCCAGCTGTTACCAAGTTGTGGAATGATCTTCCTAATCGGGTGGTTGAATCAGTAGAACTTCAAAAGTTCAAAGTTAGAGCAAATGCTTTTTTGTTGACCAGGCGGACATGAGTCTTTTTATAGTTTATTTATGACATATTTGTTTTTGATGTTGTTAATAGTTTACATATGACATGTCTGTTTCGACGTTGTTACTTATTTTAGAATTATTTATTGTTAATTTGTTCTCTTCATTTATTTATTTCCTTATTTCCTTTCCTCACTGGGCTATTTTTCCCTGTTGGAGCCCCTGGGCTTATAGCATCTTGCTTTTCCAACTAGGGTTGTAGCTTGGATAGTAATAATAATAATAATAATAATCATAAAGAATTTCTAAGATTGTTATGTATATCATCAAAAAAATAATTACAAATTCAGGATTTTTTTTCTTTTTATTTCAATAGAAAATTTTAAAATCAATTCTAATCAAACAGGATTCTTACACCTGACAGTTATTATTTTTGATCAATTACTATACGCCATAAGTTATACGAGAGTAGATCTTCATTTTATTTCAGTTAAATATGTTGAAATCTATTCTAGTCATGTAAGAATTTTAATGCTGAGATTTCTTATTTTTATCGGTTACTAGATACCCGAAAATACACGAAAATCCTTCAAAAAAAAAAAAAAAAAAAAAAAAAAAAAAAAAAAAAAAAAAAAAAAAAAAAAAAAAAAGGAGATTGATTAGAGATCCTTCTTAACATCTCTATTTTTCTGTATTCTAATTGTATCAATAAATTTTTCACAATGTTTTATAATTGTTAAAATTGTCGTTGTGACGTCCGTTTTTTAAATAATTTAATCAATACAATATTATTATATACCAAAGCAAAACAAAAACGGAAAAATAGTTGAACAAATTTTGAAACTTTATGATCATAAAAACATTTCATAGGATTTATTTTGCAATCCCATGATAATGACACTTCAAACAATTAGGCTATGTCCAAATTCCATCATTCTGTTAAATCTCCTTTTCAATTATTTCTGCATTAAAGGATTGTTAATGGCTTTGTTTACAGAAGAGATGTTTATTAATCGACGGATATTTAAAAGAAAAAAAGTCATGCATTGGGTGCTGACAATGGGGAAGAATTTTCATTGTATATGATGAAGTCCAGCAATCAATGCAACTCATTGCTAATAAGGGAATCATATTACTGAAACTGCATTGGACTTTAAACACCCACACATACCCACACACGCACACACGCACACGCACACACATTTATATATATATATATATATATATATATATATATATATATATATATATATATATATATATATATATATATACATGTAGTAAATTTCACCCCAACTTGACGTAAGTACTGGAAATTGTAGGAAGTTGGAGATGGAAAAAAATCAGACAGGGACAAGCAATGGATTGCCATACCCAATTTCAGCTGCTGAGGCATCCAGGGTGATCTTCAGTCCAAAAATAAAATAGGGTAGGGGATAAACCAGTCAGAATCTTTGCAGCAGGACATCAATGTTACTTTAAGGGCACGGTGAAAACGTTCAACCATACCATTGCTAGCATGGTTGTGTGTGGTTTTCTGATGAAGGGTGATACCCAGGAGATTTGCTAATGATGGCAACAATTTAGAGGTAAAGGTGTTACCCCTGTCATAGGTAATATGCTTATGGACACCAAATCTTGCCATCCATCCTGAGAGTACGGCAAACGTACAGGAGGCAGACGTTGCAGTTTCTATGGGAATGACTTCAGGCCAACAAGTGGAGTGGTTGATGTGGGAAAGGGGCCTACAACATCGATGTGAACGTGGGCAAAGCACCGCTGAGAATGAGGATATATGCCCACTCCTTAATCCTTGGAATCCTTAGTAATGACTTGCAAAACGAACTTTGTTTTCAATAGCTGTGCAGTAGAACAGCGCATTGGATATGAAAGGTAATGAATGAAATAAAAAACCTATCGGCACATGAGAAAAGGTATCCATAGTCTAGGTCTATGTCTACCAGTACTGATATCAAAGAGGAGTGAGACGATAGAGTCGTTGAGTGAGACGTCCTCCCAACGAAGGGATGTGCAGAATGTCCCACATGCTTGGTACTCTGGTTCTATGCGTTGAGCCTTTGCCAAGGCCTTGTAATCCAATTCCAGGTTGTCAGGTGTGTTTCTCAACTGGGCATTGGTAACAGGATTCATTTTCCTACAGACGTGCTGAAGTGTAAAACTGTATTCAGCCACGACATAGATATGTTGCCGTTTACAGGCAAACCCGGAATCGGACTTACGAAGGAAGGAATGCACCTGAGGTATGTGGCCCGTGCAAATGATGAAGGTTGTACCTTCCAAGAAGTGGCTAATGTGACGGACAGCCAAGTGCACTACCAGTAATTCGTGCTTGATGGTAGAGTAGCTGGATTCCATCTTGGACTTCTTTCTACTGAAGAAGGCAAATGGGCGGGGCAAACCGTTGACACCTGCCTGACGACTGCCACAATAGCAACGTCGTTGGAACTGGTGGTGGAAAGATGTGCCTGTGGCTCGGGAGAGCAATAGCAGTTGATAAGGCATTCTTAGCATTGCAGAAGGCTACTTTTTGAAGGGAACCTGACTTTAGGTGGACTTTGTCTTGCCCTTAAGGGAGGCATAGAGGGGGTAAGGGGGGGGGGGGCAAGAGTGAAGGTGTATGTACCACAGGAGGTGGTGAAGGTGGTCTTGGGGATGTCTTCTAGGTTCATGGGCACCTGATAATACCCCTTCAAAAGGTGTAGTGTGGAGAAACCTTAGCTTTGTGAAAGTAGGAGGTCACTTCGGCGATAATTGGGGAGGGGTTAGTGACCTGGTTCTGTATGAATGTTCAGGTGCCTACAATCCCCAAACAGATGCAAAAAGCCATCTTTCTTTAGTATGATGTGTAAGGGTGACGAACATGAGCTTAATGCTTTTTGACAAATGTCTATTTCTTCCATTTTGGCAAACATTTGTTTAGCGGCTGCCAAATGATCCAGTACCAGAAATTTGAATCTAGCAAAAACTGGGGGCCCAGTCCTCTTGATAAGGGGATAAATACCATCTTTTGTGGGAACTGTGGGTGGTAATGAAGATCTGGACAGAAAACTGCGTAGGCACCCGTGGGTGCGCTGAGTTGGAGAAAGAGGTCAGAGGGGACGGGTTAGAAAGGTTTCAAGGAGTACGAATAACGCCCAGGAGGTAAAAGTGTGGGAGGTCCGAGTTTAGGATTGGCAATGTGATGTCTGCAATGAGAAGCTTCCAAATATATTTGCGCTTCAAAACGTTATCTTGATCGTGGGCGGGTATCATTATTATTATTATTATTATTATTATTATTATTATTATTATTATTATTATTATTATTATCATTATTATTACTTGCTAAGCTACAACCATAGTTGGAAAAGCAGGATGCTATAAACCCAGGGGCTCGAATAGGGAAAATAGCTCATTGAGGAAAGAAAACAAGGATAATTAAAATATTCTAAGAAGGGCAACAATATTAAAATAAATATCACTTTATAAAATATAAAACTTTAATAAAACGGGTGGAAGAGCAATAAGATATAAGATAGAACAGTGTGCCCAAGTGTACCCTCAAGCAAGAGAACTTTAACCCAAGAGAGTGGAAGACCGTGGTACAGAGGCTAAGGCACTACCCAAGATTAGAGAACAATGGTTTGATTTTGGAGTGCCCTTCTCCTAGAAGATATCCGTTGTCAGTTACTTGGCAGATGTCGGCAGACTTATACAGACTATGTTTTGTCCTGCAGAGTGACCTTGGCATATAAGAATGGCAAGCACCCATGTCTACAAAAAATTGCACACCCTTACCTGTGTCATGTAAAGAGAAAAGATTAGTGATGGGGAGGCCACCGCTACAAACAATTGCTTACTTACACATCTTTTGGTCACTGACAACTATTTGCACATTTCTTTGCAGCAACCCCAACTTTGTAGTGGTGGTAGCATTACTGTAACCGATGGGCGTCAGTAACGGGCTGGAGAGGTCGTTGGTTGGGGCATAACCCAAGGGTGGAATAAGGTGGTTGTGTGCAGCTTTATTGCCACTTGGCACATCACAGGGTGGGAGTCTGTATCCTACCACATTCACGTCGGCTTCAGTCGATGCTGAATAGTTGTCCACTTAATCAGGAGTGGAGGTGGAATAAGGTGGTTGTGTGCAGCTTTATTGCCACTTGGCACATCACAGGGTGGGAGTCTGTATCCTACCACATTCACGTCGGCTTCAGTCGATGCTGAATAGTTGTCCACTTAATCAGGAGTGGAGGCGTTGATGGAAGTCTGGAAGATGGTGAAGGGGCTGTCCATATGGGGATCGACTTTGGTCATCAGGTCCTTCATGGGCAAAATATTGACGTCAGGGATAGCAGCACGTACTGTTTTGGGTAAGTGCCATACCCTAAGGGCAAGAAATAGATTCACTTCACAAGAAGAGTAGTTTGCTGCAGGTTGTAGGCGAGTGATACTGGTCATTTCCCTGAAGGCGAGTGAAGTCTTTTGGCCCAACAATGGTTGTTGAGAGAGCTGAAAAAGTTTTGCTATGCTGACGGCCAGTAATAGCGAAAAATACTCCAGGAGGTATGATTTGAGGTCTTTGTACGTTAGGGGGGTGTCTCCTGGGTCTCTCAGCCAGTCAGAAATTTCCAGGCAAGTGTCCTCGGGGATTGCCCCGACAACATAATCTCCTTTGGTGCTTGAACGAGTCACGATCTTCATGCGAAACTGAACTTCAACCTGGTGGAACCAATTGAATGCTTCTTTGCTTGTAAAGCGGTAATTTTATTGAGGCGGCGTGTGCTAAAGAGGCAGTTTCGGTAGGTGGCATCTAAGAACAGTACGGCACAGAAGGGAGGTTATGGTGGGATGGAGCAATCACTCTGCTGATAACAAATGTACAAGCGAGTTATAGGAGGTAACTGAGAGACGATTAGAATGCAATAAACTTTATCTGGACGGAGCATGAGTAAATATACAACCTGTTCAAGTCAATAATGGCGCAAAAAATCAAACATAATAATGGAGGAAAGTACATAAACAGGTTTTTAGTATGAGGACAGCCATAACGACAATATATAAAAAATAGGTGCACCGTTACAGTGTAAGAGCGAAAATGTGTAATTGTACGGAGACTCTCTAAAAGCCTGCGTTAGTTATTATGAAAAAGTACACTATTTTTCACTTTTCTGGAAGTTTCTTGAAATATCTTGAAGATATATTTGTCATGTAAAAATATTCTATTTGGAGGTCTATGGAAAATCTAAATATGAAATTCCTACGATGAATTATTATTCTCAATTCAAGGGAAGGTATTTTGGGGAATGTAAATTTATTAGAGTTAGGAGATCTAAATGTATTCTGAATGACACCACATATAATTTCCGATGTCTACATCGTTTCTTTTTTTATATGCCGTTTTTCCTTTAGAAACAATGTAAAAACATAAGGTCTATAGAATATTTTGGTTTGCTTACTAAAAAGCTAAGTAGTATTGTGCAATAAGATATATCATGAATATATTTGGAAGACAAAATTGAAACTGATTAATCTTGAGTGACACCACATTACTGGAAAAAAGATAATAACAAGCTCCAGAGATACGGATTACTGATAAAGAATTTATTCATGATTCAAGATGATCGTCTAAAAATAAATAGGCCTGTTCATTAAAACAGCATTTGTGAATAAAAGTGAATAGATCATAGAGACGTAGGTACATATCTAATACACTTCAAAGCACAATTTTTCGTATTCACTAATATCCAATTTTTTTTTTTACTTTAAACGATAGAATTTTTTACTATTTCAACAATAACATAATTAAAACTTAATTTGATTTATTCAGACTGGGTGAAAAGAGCCAATAATTACATATTTGATAACGATTTGCTATTTCAGTGTACTTTCTATACGGATATCCATTGAAAGAGAAAAGAATAAATGCTGCTATGAACAGAGGAACCACGTTTCCATATTTCTTTTCCATGCAACAGTATTATTCCATGGTTTAACTGCTGCTTTAAGATCTAAGAATTCTAGCACAAACTATTTATGAAAGGCTGGGGAACAACTCGGCCATTTATCTGAAGTGGACCTTGCAGCCACATCCGTAATCCCTGAGTGTTCTCTAAAAGCGATGTCTTTCTGACTTATTTGTTGTTAATTTCCAAGTCTTTAAACTAACCATTTCAAGAGCGAGACTCATTTGCGGATCAAACCTAGAAAATACGGGGCATTTTGTCCTAATAGTATCAATTTTTATTTCATATTCATTCACATTTTTCCATAGATCAATGACACACACAGGAATTGTATGAGTGTGATTGATTAAGTTAGTTTGATTCGAGTAATAATCTATATTTCACACGGAATGATGCAGTCCCAGACTCAAATGATACATTGATTTTAGCAGGAGAAAAGAAAAGTGAAACATTTTCAGTAGCTTTAAATATTAAACTAGAGAGAGAGAGAGAGAGAGAGAGAGAGAGAGAGAGAGAGAGAGAGAGAGAGAGAGAGAGAGAGAGAGAGAGACTTAATGCTGTTTCTCAGCAATCAAATAATGATATTAATAACTGAATCACTATTAAAAACTCTTTTATAAATTTGTAAAAAGTCTATAATAAATTGAAATATTTACAAAATAATACATTTACAATATATGAAATAACCTAAATCTTACGTACTTTATACAAATCTTACATGAAAAACGCAAAATAGGTAAATTACTTAACATTTCAGTTCATTATTCACTGTAGTGACACATTGCGTCTGAGAAATATATTTTCATGTATATCTGTCATGAAAATATTATGTCATATTGAAATAAGGAAGGATACCTAATCCTATTATTTTCAAGTAAATAAAATTAGCTACTTTACCTTGATTTTTTATCATTAGAATAAAAGTATCATATTAAACAACACTATACAAAACGTATTCTTAGAGTTCAATTATTCGAGAACAAAGCTCACCATTACATAATCCATCGTTTGAATTTAAGATCTTTCAGTAATTACAAAGAACGAGGAAATGAACAATACTTATGTAACTAATTCTCTTAACAATACTTACTTTGAAAAGGAAAGAAAACATGTGATAGAACTCTTTCAGTAAATAACTGTTAAAAACGAGTCATTCCTAGATATGTAAATAGATCTCTCTCTCTCTCTCTCTCTCTCTCTCTCTCTCTCTCTCTCTCTCTCTCTCTCTCTCTCTCTCTCTCTCTCTCTCATATATATATATATATATATATATATATATATATATATATATATATATATATATATATATGTATATATATATACATATATATATATATATATATATATATATATATATATATATATATATATATATATATATATATATATATATATATATTTATATATATATATATATATATATATATATATATATATATATATATATATATACATTTGTGTATATATATATATATATATATATATATATATATATATATATATATATATATATATATATATATATATATATATATATATATATATATATATATATATATATATATATATATATATATATATATATTATATATATATATATATATATGGACAAGTACTCTGAGACAAACTGAAGAATTGACCAGTAAGGAAACATGGCCTTTGCTATAGAGAGGAAAACTTGAGAAGTAAGCTGATGATAATGGCAGCGCAAGATCAAGCGTAATTAACACGATATATTCAACAAGCAACAGACTGAAATAATATCTCGTCGTATTCCATTATATGTATGGAAAAAGAAACCATCAACCACATTAACCTGTGAATGTTCAGCACTTGTTCAGAATCAATATGAGAAAAAAACACAATACGATAAGTAAAACTCTCTGCTGGAGTTTCTGTTGAAAATGTGGAATACAATACATTAATAAAATGGTACGAACGTCAACCTTTAGCTGTGGTAGAAAATGATCACGCTAAACTGCTCCAGGACTACAGTATAATGAGGGACGGGGTAATAAAACCACATTGACCAGAAATACTCTTTTCGATCTGACAATGAAAAAAAAGATACTACTCAAGAGTGGAAGGCGAGAGAGAAAATTGAAAATTACCATGACTTACGAATTAACCTTGCGGGGGGCGCTTTTTGGGGAGCGCCACGGACCAGAGGTTGAGATTAAATTTCTTGGCTAACTGGGGTGAGATATATCATGTGTCGCACAATTTGGTAATTTTACCTCTAAGTTGTCCGCCCCTCATTGTACCTGGTAGAATCGTGATATGCACAAATAAGCATGTCGACAGTGCCAAAATGACATTTTCTCTTCACGAACTCACTGTGACAAGAAAAAAAAAAAAAGAAATAGAATCCAAATTACTTAGCATGAATTAGGGTAATACCACCTTTGGAAGAGTAGTGAATAATGAGAGGTATATACAATCTGCACTCAGCATAGCCTAATAGCCTATGCATTGTGTTTTAGGGCTTTGCTGGAATTTGAAGCCGTGACTCTTACACGAGAGATGAATAAATGTGTCACAGATGGAGAGCCTGTGAGCCATTATTACAGCAGTACCAAAATATCGCAACTTTCAACTTACCCCCACGAATCTCCGAAATGAAAGACCCTGGTGGGTTGAAGTCCCCCCCCCCCACCCCCCAGCCTGTGTGCGTACCCCACACAGGCATTGGGTCCCCTTACTATCCTTAGTGCTATGGGCCTGCAAGTTTGGGTTATCCCTGTAATGCATAATTCCATATAGGAACCGCATGGGTGTACGTTCACACACATGTGCCCCACCTGGTGGTGGGTGTGAGAAGCCTGTTGTGTTCCCTCACCAACTGCACTAGTTTTGTGTCCCTAGGTTCCAATGTTCGGCCGCCACTGGGTCCCCATTGTGCCCATTTTGCGATTACCATGAGTACGGGTGATGAAAGACACGCAAGTGGCACATGCAAAAGATTTATCCCAGAGATGCAACCTATG
>NC_090733.1:17999434-18004434 GCF_036898095.1 Palaemon carinicauda | reverse complement strand
AACAGCGTCAAAACAGGTATGTCCTATATAAACTATTAACAACGTCAAAACAGATATGTCATATATAAACTATAAAGAGACTCATGTCTACCTGGTCAACATGAAAACAAATTCTCCAACTTTGAACTTTGAGCCTCATGTTGGAAAAGGCCTGGCTATTAAAATTAACTGCCTGCCTAGTATTACGAACAGGATAGAACTGTCCAGGGAGATCTGTGTGTAAAGGATTGTCAGAATTATGAAAAATCTTATGCAACATGCATAATGAACTAATTGAAAAAGGGTGCCAAAGATTAATATCTAGATCATGAATAAGAAATTTAATAGACGTTAAGTTTCTGTCCAACAAATTACGATGAGAACCAGCAGCTGAATATCAGACAGGAGAACAATACTCAAAACAAGGTAAAATGAAAGAATTAAAACACTTCTTCAGAACAGATTGA
Organism: Palaemon carinicauda; assembly: GCF_036898095.1. Taxonomy (NCBI): domain Eukaryota; kingdom Metazoa; phylum Arthropoda; class Malacostraca; order Decapoda; family Palaemonidae; genus Palaemon; species Palaemon carinicauda. Next base: position 18,003,988 of record NC_090733.1, on the reverse strand, counting down.
TCACCGAAAATCTTGTAAGACTTTCTCAATAAGCCATTTTTTTGTGCAATTGAATATGACACAAACCTAATGTATTTCTCAAAAGTAAATTTGCTGTCAAGAATCATACCTAAAATTTTAAGAGTTATACAAATTTAAAGAAACATTATCAATACTAAGATCTGGAGGCTGAGGAGCCACCGTCCTTGACCTACGTACAATCATACTTGAGCCACCGTCCTTGACCTACTTACAGTCATACTAGAGCCACCGTCCTTGACCTACTTACAATCATACTTTCAGTTTTATTAGAATTCAACTTCATACCCCATAATTTTCACCATGCACTAATTTTAGCTAAATCTCAAGAAAGGGATTCACCAACCCCAGATCTACATTCAGGGGACGGAATTGATGCAAAGAGAGTACATCATATGCATATTCAACAAGCTTGTTTTCTAGGTCAAACCACGTGTCATGTGTATATAGTATGAAAAGTAATAGGCCAAGAACACTACCTTGTGGAACACCGGATATCACATTCCTATTCTCACTATGGTGCCCATCAACAACAACTCTTTGAGATCTGTTACTTGAAAAATCAGTAATTATGCTAAGAAACGACCCACCCACTCCCAACTGTTTCAGTTTGAAAACAAGGGCCTCATGATTAACACGGTCAAAGGCAGCACTAAAATCAAGGCCAATCATACGAACTTCCTGACCACACTCAAGAGATTTCTGTACAGCATTGGAGGTTGTAAGAAGGGCCTCACATTCTCCAAGGCCTTTACGAAAATCTAATTGCAAACCAGGGAATAGATGATTACCTTCAGCAAACCTCTTATGACGTTTTGCCAGAAGACGTTCAAAAACTTTAGATAATATGGGAGTTATGGAAATTGGGGGGTAATCAGTGGGACTTGAGCTACCACAAACACATTTACATAGAGGAGTAACATTACCAATTCTCCAACAAGTGCTAAAAGCTCCTCTTCTTACTAACTTGCGCAAAACAACAGATAACTTTGGAGCTAAGAAATCTGTGGCTTTATAAAAAACAAAGGAAAATACCATTTATGTCTACACCTCCATAAGCATCAAGGTCCATCAACAGAGGTTTAATCTCATGAGATCAAAAAGCTAAGCTAGTTAGTTTAGCCCCAGGAAGACAGGAATGAGGAAGTTCAAGTAATCTAAATCTAAATTCCTCTACAGGATTGATGACTTTTAGATATGGCCTATGAATGGAAAACGCCTCACTGTGAAGTGGTGGTGTTTCTGTTTATTTATTAAACAATTAGCCGCAATCGTTATGGTAATCTATATTGTAAGAAGAACCAATTACCCTATTAATTCTTTTTAAAACTTTGTTCTTCATTAACTGATGAGTATTTCACTCTCAATTATTTCTATTTGTTTACCTAGATTAAAATCCTAAGGTATTTCCCTCTCCCATTATTTTAAGTAATTAGTCACTTGTTTTAGGTAAGTAAAGCTTTATTTCATGAGGTTTGTATCGACTTTTAATTTAGTTTTTGTATTTAATTTCTATTTATCATTGAAAAACCATTCGATGAATATAAGAATATATATGGAATATAACTTTAGAAACTTGAATTATCTGAACGAGTTATTTTCACTTCAATGGAATGTAATAACATCTCCCTCACCTAAATCTATCGAGAAAATTTTTTTTAAGCCTTTGAGAGTAAATTATCTAAGATTTATCCTTATCAAACAAAAGTAAGTCTTTTTCCCCTTCGCCTTTCCAAAAAGTGGTCGGCAACGTGATCCATAAATCAGTCTCGTCTCAGCAAAATGGGGGTTAAAACCTTTTAGAGGGGAAAAAAGCTTGCGGTTTAAACCAGACTTATTCTTTTATTTTTATCCTTTCTAGTATGGGATAAGTATTAAGTATTTCATTTCGTTATTGCAGCTGTTTTTTAAAAGCATAAACAAATCGGTAACATGCTTCGACTTTTCACAAACGCATGACCACACAAACCCACATAACATATCAACTGTCACACATAACACGTATATATATATATATATATATATATATATATATATATATATATATATATATATATATATATTTATTTATGTATGTATATATCTATATATATATATATTATATATATATATATATATATATATATATATATATATATGTATGTATGTATGTATGTATTATCACGCCCTTAAGTATTTTCGGGCGGTCATTTATATATTTATCTATTTATTTATCTTATTGCCCACGCAGTCTTATGTTTGCTGCTTGTTAGTAACTGGGTGCTGTTTGCTTGTTATTTGTATTGCAGTCGTTAAGGAGGATAGTTTAGGCCAATGATTTCTTTGTTTACATGATGACGTGGAGGAAGAGAGACTTTTTTTCGGGAAAAGCCCAAGTTTGCCGTCAGTGATCCTTTGAACGCTAGAGAGGTTGAGATTGCCTCACACTCTAAAAAATTAAGGGTATAAAAGGGGTAGAAAATGGTATTTCTAGTGGTTAAAAATAGCATACCCTATCGGGGTATATAAGAAGTATAATATACCCTTTACAATATACCCATATCAAGGGTATAACATATACTTGAGATACCCTTACTTAGAGGTGTATCGTAGGTAAAGAATACCCTTTTACAGGGTATTCTACACGACATAAATACCCGTGTATATTAATTATAATTTTATAATTAATATCTATTCCACCATTATATAGGTGTAGTTATAGCTTATAAGTATATAAAGTAATAAGGTCAATGATTTTGAAAGTTTGGTTTATCAATTTATTATTTCCATTACACTTGAAAATCAAAAGTATATATATAATATATAAGGAGTGCAGAAGCTGCATAGCAAACCGTACGCAGAAATCTGTGAAAAGAAAATATTTGTTAGTGTGTGTGACCCTAAATATATATATATATATATATATATATATATATATTATATATATATATATATATATATATATAGAAAATAAAGGAAAAAATATCATGCATAAATACCTAACTGTCTGCTACCTCAAGTCAAACTGATTAAGAAATCGCTGGCGTCAGTGTTTGCTTACAGACTACTCGTAATGTTATTAACGTTTAGCTGAATAAGTTGTTTATGTTTTTTTTTCCTCCCACACAGCTTGACTCTCTCTCCTCTCTCTCTCTCCTCTCTCTCTCTCTCTCTCTCTCTCTCTCTCTCTCTCTCTCTCTCTCTCTCTCATAATTAAGTAATAATGATAATTTCTTACTTATTTTCCCCGGTGTTAGTAATAATGATTTTTTAGACTATCACAGCCTGAATGCAAAACTAATGATGATGTCTGACAATTTTTATTCTTACCACTGTTTATGCTTGCATAGATGGACAGTTAGTGTTCTTACCTTGGTTAACAGATGAAATGCAGTGTAGATATTATAATCCTGATGACGCTAATTGGAGCAATTTATTTTCACCACTGAAATTTTCCGCCAAATTCGTGGGCTCGCGAAAAATCTCGAGACGGCAATAATACAAATTGCCAAGTACCGCATTTTGTAGGAACTTGCTTCAAAACTAACCATAACTCAAAGCCAATATGTTGTTAGTAACTTTTTTGGTGCATTACACTATCAGTGTAACAATATGGTGATTTCATACAGAGTAAAAGTTCATTTCATGACATGATCACACAAACTTACCAAGCCCATTTTAAGACAAAGTACAATAGAGGGTATATTTTTCACAAAAAATACCCTGCCTCTTGGTGTAGAGGGGTATTTTTGAGCCTTAGGGTGTTTTACATGTATATAAACCCCAGCTCAATCGTTATACCCTTTCTGTACCTTGAACTTTTTACAGTGCAGAGGTACTTGTCTACTAAGAGCAGTGGATTTGCCTTCGATCGCTGCAATGGTGTGTAGCTGTTAGCGCCCTTTATTCGACAGCCTGCCTTTTGAATATTCAGCACCATATATCGTTCTTCCGCTACTGATGCATGGATCTTTGTCTTCGAGGAGCAGCTGTGATCGAGTGTCTATATCAAGTTCTCGATACCAATCTTAGTCTTTATTTGGAGGATTACAACACCTGTTAATCTGCGACGGACACATTACCAACATGGGAGAGGATATCAGCCTTGGACAGCCTCTAAAGAAAATTCAGACTTATCACCTGGTCCCTCATATTTTTTATTACTGCAACTGCAGTACCGTTGATGATATTTTACGAGGAGTTAAGTATTGGTATTAGTAACTGTCCTCCATTTTTAGAGCTGCAATTGACAACACTTCATTAAAACGGAGTATCAAGTTAACGCTTCAGTGACCTGGAGCTTATCTCGGTCCAAATATTATTTCATTATTTTTTTTTCTTTTGTAAGTAAATACTCATATTTCCTTTTTTTTTTGTAACATACTCCCTCGTTGTCCTTTGCCATCATTGTTTATAAACTATAACTGGTTTTTTAAGGTACTTCAGGTTGTACAAAATACTATTGTTTTTTTATGTAACGGCTTTACGCAAGTTATAAAACGTTAATGTTATTAATTAAGTCGTGACATAAATTGGCGACCGTGACAGGATGGCAAA
>NC_090733.1:17981934-17991934 GCF_036898095.1 Palaemon carinicauda | reverse complement strand
TACATACATATATATATATATATATATATATATATATATATATATACAGATACATACATATATATATATATATATATATATATATATACATATATATACATATATATGTATATATATATATATATATATATATATATATATATATATATATATATATATATATGTATGTATGTATGTATGTATATGTATATATATATATATATATATATATATATATATATATATATATATATATATATATATATATATATATATATATATATGTATGTATATGTATATGCATATATATATGTGTATATATATATATATATATATATATATATATATATATATATATATACATATATATATATATATATATATATATATATATATATATATATATATATATATATATATATATATATATATTTATGGACACCATTACAGTCGTCCACACACTACCAACTGTCTTTAACGGCAAACTACCACAGCTCTGTTGGTAACACTACACTGTGTGACAATTGGCCACAGCTGTCTCCCTGATTGGGGTCGTAGTTGTCATCGTCATATCATCATCATCATCATCATCATCATCATCAATCGAAAATTCCTTCTTACAGCCAAAGTCGTTACCCATTATACCCAAATTTAAAAGAGCAGTCAGTTACAAGTCCCTTATTACAAGCCAGGTTATTAGCAATCAATATTCAAAATATAAGTTCTTTCCAGAGGAGGAATTACGGCCTGCAATGAAAAAAAAAAAAACAATTACGATCCCTCCTAACCAACTAAACTATCACACTATAATCAAAGAAATATTAAATTGTTGCTCTCATTCACAATTACGATAACCAAATATAAAAAAAATATGTACTTACTGTTGAAATATATAATAACTTCCACACTGGTAAAAATTTATAATAATCCAGCATTCAAATTACACAGAACTGACGCTCACTACAGTCAAATAAAAAAGCCATTCACCCAAGACGTTCACCACTGTCGTAACCTAGCTAAAAACATAAACAAACAATCTCATTTATACCAACAGTCTTTCTCACAACAAACAATCAATACACTAACTACCTTTCGCTCGGTGACACAATCTCTCTCTCTCTCTCTCTCTCTCTCTCTCTCTCTCTCTCTCTCTCTCTCTCTCTCTCTCTCTCTCTCTCTCTCTCTCTCTCTCTGGATTTGGTAAACAAAAAATAAATAAAAATAAAAGAAAAATTAATACTCCACATTCCTCCCCCCTTACTTTGTCAAATCCTTCTACATTTCCACACAACCACTTGCAATATTTTTTTTTCATTACCCAGTCGCAGTCGGGAAAGGACCTCTACTTCGAGTAATTGGGCCTTCATACACTCTCTCATTCACTTTTTCCTTATCACAATGATTCGCTACATAAACACTATTCCTATCTAAATCCCTATCATCTAATATATCAAGTACAATCCTATCTACCTCGTTCACATCGGGCCCTATAATTACACTCTTTTCTGTAAACAGTTCATCCATTTCATCAAAAATATTCTTAACTTAAGCAAAAGATTAATTCATGCTACTTATAATTCTCCTATCTCTCATTCTCGCATTCGTCATCCTTTCTTTTCCATCATCTAAGGAAAAGCAGCACAAACTATAGGTATCATTCATACTCAGCCACGATTCATCTGTATTAACAAATTTATCTTCCATATACAGTTGCGCATTTACACCCTTGTCATACTTATTTCTATTCTCACTTTTACTCATAAAATTTCCCCTTCTTTAATCCTTACTTAAAACTCTCGTATTCTCCTTTTCATATATTCTTCTAACACTAACTGTTTACCTTCTAGACCTAATTCCTCATACATACTAGGTTCACACTTGTTCCTTTTCAACCATTTACTCATCCCATTTTCCCGAACATTGATCCTATTCCTTGTGCACACACAGGAGGACTCACCCAGTTGAACCCTCTTACACTCTAGTTTCCCGAACATCCTAGCTGACTAAATCCCTCCTTCCTACATACACTAGCTACATGCCCATCTACACCACATTCAGTATACTTACCCCGGTGTAAAGGATTCAAGTTACCCCCCGTTTCAAATTACCCCCCGGTAACTTGAAACCGGTTTCAGATTACCGGGGGGGGGGGGGGTAGTTTGAAACCGGTTTCAAGTTACCCCCTCTGTTTTCAAGTTACCCCCTAATCAGAACGATAAATAATTCATGTGACATCGCAAATATGTATCATGCATTTATTGTTGGCTTCGCAGCAGTGGGAAAAGTAGTTTAATCTGGTATTTAAGACCAAAAATTGTCTATTAGTGAATTATATGACACGTTAAAAGTCACAGACTGTAATTCAAGGTTTTGTGATAAAGGCGAGGTAAAATTTTATTTTATTTCTGTTAAACACAAACTATGACGCATCTAACTTTATACAAAACAATTATTAAGTAAAAAAAGATAGATATTACCCGTAAAAATATTTGAAATCAAAACCATCATAATGAACCCTGTTTTAGCATTACATTGAAAAAAAAATATTTACTAAATTAAATATTAAGAAAAAAATGGGGAAATGGTAATGAAATTGTTAAATTTGGAATTGACCAAACAATAAAACGTGTCACAGATGCAGCCAACTTATAAAAAACGACTTTGTTTCAGATTTGCAAGGCAAATTGGGTCAAGGGTATTAAGCATACTGATAACATTATAAAGGAAGACATGAAAATGGTCTGAATGAACTAATTTATTGAATCTTTTGTGATAGCACTAACTTCATCTGACGAAGTCACCATAACCACGTTTGCTAATATAACCTTTGTTGTAAAGAAATTAATTTTGTCGATTAATTAGATAAATTCTAAAACAATACAATCACCTACGTAAATATACCATATTAAACATAGTTAATTAAATCCTTTGTAAAGAATCCTGTCTTTTAATAATCAATCAGAATTGAGAAATTAATTCATTTGATATCAAAATGAAGATTATTTCTGTTAGTATGATAATCGTTTTATAACAATTTTGCTATTTGTTATATTTAAGAGTTTCAACTTGTCACCACGTGGTTGCAAACAAAAAGAACGAAGGAAACAATTTAGGGAGAGTATCAAATTAAAGGATTATATTCTTAGACCGTTCAAATCCGGGTGAATGACTTATTAGTTGACCCTTTTCTCCTATTCTTGGCTCGCCCGTAGATTAAAGCGGTCAAGCCAGGTGTGCTTTGAAAATGACCCAAGAGAACTGGCAATGCCGCTATTGGGCTCCGAGTTTGCTCTTAAAATGGTTTGACCATACCCATAGTTGCAATATAACAATAGAACTCCTTGTGTCCATATATCTCTTTGTTTATTCATTTATTCAGTCACTGATAATGCATAGTAACTTCGTAGTATTTTGATGCTATGCTCGTAAAAAGTGTCGTCGTGTAGACAGAATTAACGTTGTGTAAGCTACTGTTAGCTCGATTCATTTTAAACCAGAGGACATTAAAGATGGTATGAAGTCTCGATTACTAGGTATTGCTGTTTTTTCATTTGATGAAATGAGTAATAAGAAAGAATGGAGCTATGACAAAGGGGCAGAAGTCTTATATAAACCGCATGGAAATGTACAGGTGACCATGTGGCGAGGTCTTTTTTTTCTTTATGATACATTTCAGGTAAAATTCTTAAACATTTTATGATACTGTTTTTCAATAATTTTCCATTTCGAGATCAACAACAGAGAAAAAAAAAATCCATACACGAATCCATCACTTACTATTCTGGAAGATGGTTTAAATAGGATTTGATTTAGCCCATGATAACACACAGCTGCCTGCCCATAGGCTAAAATCAGTAACAACAGTTGTGAGATTAACACAAGTTGTGTTCAATGTCATCCATAGAGGGCTATGAAGTGTATCGACTTTTCCGTAGTCCAGGTGTTTTCGTATACAAACAACCAATGTAAGTACAGTAGAAGCAAACAGCATGTACTGTACCACGTTTTATTAAAACTGTTATAATTGCTTACAATCTTGCCTCATTAAAAGAGTTAATTATTTACTGATATCATGAATGATATAGCATTTAAAACATACATACAAATACATATACATGTATTATATATATATATATATATATATATATATATATATATATATATATATATATATATATACTGTATATATATATATATATATATATATATATATATATATATATATATATATATATATATATATATATATATATATATATATATATATATATATATATATATATATATATATATATATATATATATATATATATGTATACATATATACTTATGATCAATATGTTGATTATACCTTATATAATATTTGCTTGCAATATAATTATGAAATATTTCAAATAATGGAAAAAATAACCGTCAAAATCAAATTTCACCTCGTCTTCCTGTCTCGGAAAAATATGCGCCCATGACTGATAATGGAATATCCGACATTTATTAGCTAAGATATAAACATAAGACGGATAAAGGCTGGATATTAATAAACGATACCAATAGGTGAAACAATACATGTATATACATATAACCTAATGATTGTGTTGACCCTGATTAAAAGCAATTTATCAATATTCATAAATGATGAGATCCTGCGCAAAAACGAGGGGGGTAATTATGAAACCAGGGGGGTAGCATAAAACCGGTTTCAAATTACCCCCGGGGGTAGCTTGAAACCGGTATCAAGTTACCCCCCGGTAGTTTGAATCCGGTTTCAAATTACCGGGGGGTAAGATTTGGAGGGGGTAATTTGAAACCGGTACACCGGGGCTCCTTGCACATTCTAGCATAATGAACATCCTTACCACAATTACCACAAATCACATCCATACAATTACTACGACATCCACTCGCTATGTGCCCAGTCATACTACACCGATAACGTTTTACCTCTTTCTCTTTCTTGCACTCGCTAATTCTATGCCCTACCTCACCAAATCAAAACAAGCACCTAGAGCCCATCTACATTCATTCTTCTTATGTCCTATTTTCCCCCATCTATAATACTTCCCTAAACGGATAAAAACTACCTGACCGACCTCGCTGCACACTAGCACTCCTATCCCTTCAAACCCGATTCTCTTGCCTAAACCCATCATTTGTCCTTACAGTTATTAACAAATTACTCGCCCTAACACTCCTATCTACTACCTGATCAGCTATCCTCATTAGCCCTCTCAAAATTGCATCCTTATAACTACCAAATTCTATTACAGTTTCTTCCATTCCAGTTCTTACACTCACAGATTTACTTTCTTTCATGCACCTATCTAACTCATAATCCTTAACTCTCTCTAGTATACCATCCCATGTCAATCTTTCTTTCATCCACCTCATCTTCTCCTTATGTTTCAAATTAATAAACTCAGCAACATTCTCAGGTACAGTCGCCAAAAACTTCTTCATTAATTCCTTATTCTCATTTATGCCTTCATCCCCATACTTCTTCCTAGCTAAAGTTTCCAGTCTACGTACATACATTGATATCGCTTTTCCTGCATTCATCCGAGCCTAATCAAAATCATTCTTATGCTTATACCTATCACTCCCTTTCATACGTTGTACCTGTTCAATTATTCTCTTTTTCACACTTTCATAATCAACATCCCCCTATACTCATCATCACACCATACATCGTCAACAAATACCCTGTCAAATACTCTCCTAACTCCCTAGCCCAAACTCTCTTACTATCACCTTACTTAGCGTGACAGAATCTTTCATACTCCCTAAAAAAGTCATACACATCCCTACTGCAATGTTCATTAAACCTTTCACAACTCGGTACTTATCTCATAAACACTGTCTTACAAACTTAAACTTCATTCTCACTATCTTCACTGCCTACTCCCTTGTTGCCTTCTTCCTCATTTGAATATAATGAATCTACTTCAACCCTTAAATTCCTATCCTTAACCATTCCCTTCTTACCCATTTTCTTACTTACCACTTTCACCCATTCATGATCATCCTCACTCTCATCCTGACCTTTCTTCTTTTCCCTCTTTATATTACTTTTACCTTTCTTCTTTTTCTTTTTATCACATTTCTTTTCATCCTTACTATACCTAGTCCCTTCAACATCACTATCACTACCACTTCCTTCCCCATTATCACTTACCTTAACCTTTTCTTCCACCAGCAACCCTTTTCCCGAAGCAGAAACCGCTCCTCCGACTGCACCTTCACCCATGAAAGTTTTCATCATCCCCATTACCTCCCCATCATAGCTTCCAATCATTTATCCATTCATTCTTCATTATCTCGTTTCCTAATCCTAATAGCATCTTCCACTCTCGCTACTGTTCCCTGAATTTTCTTCTGTTTCCTTTGCATCTCCTCATTCTCACAGTTCAACCTCTTATTCTCTATGAGCAACCTCTCTTTCTCAACTATCAACTTCTCCTCCCGTTCTTTAACCAACTGTAACTCCTCCCTTAATAACTTGTTCTGATCTTCCATTTTCTTCACTCTGAAATCTAATTTCATAACCTATCAGTCCTTCGTCTAAGGGTCCAGTTATCAATCCCACCTGGCGAAATGTTGCAAGGACAGCCCCCCACATCCTTGATCACACTAAACAGAAAATTGTTTCTGCAACACAAACTTTCCCCTTACATTATCATAAACTGGACTCCTAGAGAAAAAGGACATAAAAACAAAACATGACCTTAATGCTATATTTCTTACAAAATAACGCACTCAACATACCACCATCCACAACCAAAATAATTACACTTAAAACTAATGATAAACTTAACATTAAATGAACATTAAACGTAACACCATTGATATAACCCCCCCCCCCACAAAAAATATCAAAACTTAAACTAAGATGCACGACAACCAAATATTTATGGACGGACACCAATACAGTCGTCCACACACTGCCAACTGTCTTTAATGGCAAACTACCACAGCTCTATTGGTAACACTACACTATGTGGCAATTGGCCACAGCTGCCTCCCTGATTGGGAACGTAGTTATCATCATCATCCTCATCATCAATCGAAAATTCCTTCCTGCAGCCAAAGTTGTTACCGATTATATCCAAATTTAATAGAGTAGTCAGTTCCAATTCCCTTATCACAAGCCAGGTTATCAGCAATCAATATTCAAAATATAAGTTCTCTCCAAAGGAGGAATTACGGCCTGCAATGAAAAAAACAAAAACAATTACGATCCCTCCTAACTAACTAAACTATCACACTATAATCAAAGATGAATAATAAATTGTTCCTATCATTCACAATCACGACAAGCAAATATAAACAAAACTGTACTTAGTGTTGAAATATATAACAACTTCCACACTGGTAAAATTATATAATAATCCTGCATTCAAATTACACAGAACTGACGCATACTGCAGTCAAATAAAGATTCCGTCACCCAAGACGTTCACCACTGTCGTAACCTAGCTAAAAACATAAACAAACAACCTTATTTATACCAACAGTCTTTCTCACAACAAACAATCAATACACTAACTACCTTTCGCTCGCTGACACAATCTCTCTCTCTCTCTCTCTCTCTCTCTCTCTCTCTCTCTCTCTCTCTCTCTCTCTCTCTCTCTCTCTCTCTCTCTATTTCTTTCTGGATTTGGAAAACAAAAAATAAATAAAAATAAAACAAAAATTAATCCTCCAAAATATCAAAATTCAAATAAAATATGGAATGTTATATGGTATTAGAGTATGAAAGATATTTGATTTAATTACGTTCGCCTACTTCGTTGCGGTGAAGATAATGTTTCGATAGGCGTGTATTTTGTATGTCCGTCGATATGTTTGTGATTCGCATTACTTAAAAAACTATTAGTCCGAATGTCATGAAATTGGTTGGGATGATTTTTGCTATATGTTATCAAATTCTCATATGATTTGCATTATACTAGTGCCAAAATATGCGTAATTCAGTTACCTAACATGATGAAGATGAAGGTCACAAAAAGGTGATAAATGTCTTTTTGCTCTATCGTGGGCCAATCTCATAAAATTTGGTGGGATGATTGGTCCAATGAAAATTTGAATAGATTTTGGGAGTAATTGGGACAATGGTCTAAGTCAAAGTCAAGATATAAAAAAGGTAAAACACGCCTTTTTCTATATCGTGAGAAATTTTCATCCGATTTCCACGAAACTAATATTAGTGTGTATAATTTAATTACCTTTAGATGATAAATGGACAATTTTTATCAGATTTGGTGCAAAAAAAACTTCATAATTAATTGACTATCTTAATATATACAACATGATAATTATTAGCGAAGGTATGAGCTCTACCATGTACCCGTTTTAGTTTTAAATGTAATGATATAGTGAGTGACTGGAATATAAATGAAATAACAGTATTTATTAGAGCATTTCATTACATCTCATTTTTCATCAAATCGAATAAGAATAATCTATCGAAGCTGATAGGTAATCATTAATGGCTTGATATTAAGAAGAATTTTGGCTATCATTCATTGTTCAACTATTTGATCGACAAACATGAAGAGTGTGATTCATCGCTAAATCCACAGAGAGCTCTCTTGGGTAATTCAAAGTTATTGCTATAAAACGTTATTGAGTAACATTTGTATCTTGAATAAAACTTCATAATTCACAGTGAATGAAATTTTAATGTGTCTGCAACTTTTTAATTTAATTCTTAATATAAAGCACAGCTCACCTCCAACTGTGTATTTAGTTCAATTGAAGAAATTACTTCACTTTCGTTGGTAATATTTTCACCAACCTCCTGATTATAACTAAAGCAAAAAGTTTAATTATAAAAAAAAAAAATTCCATCTCTCACTACATGATGTGAATAACGTAATGACATCACCCAATTTATCTTTCATTTACCATATATTTTTTAAACCGTTATAAGTTTGGAAAACCTAAATAGGTCTTTTCTTTCTCCTTTCTCTCATTTTATTTTGTTTTCTATTCGAGGATACATTCCTTAAAATAACGACTCACTTGATACTTTTCCTGTTAAAACCTTTTGCATAAATATAACACAATTCGACGCTTTTTTCATCATTAGTACACAATCAATAGTTTAAAAGCAGAAAAGTCATTATCCAACACTTAATGGGCACTTTTTGGCGGACTAGCGTAAGGCAACGAAAAAACATAATATCAAATGTAAGAACTCCTAACATCATGAGGGGTAATTTCTAACTCGTTTTTTAAGTCCAAGAAATACAACATTGTCAGTTTTCCACATACGAAAAAGAAATTTGATATGATATGCAAAGAATTTCGGTCATATAAAGAGTAATTTTTTTTTCTTTAAGTTTCCAGTAGAGCTAATAGCTGATCATAAAAGGCCGTCAATTTGGAAAAATCTTTCTCCTCCTATGACCAATATATAATCCGAATCCCCGTTACATTTATTCGACACTAATGACAAGTTGGTGATGTTTCAGTTCAATTTGTTAAGGACTTTCTGAGTTTTCCTACTTTCCAAAATAACCTCATATACGTAGATATAACATAGTGAATATATATATATATATATATATATATATATATATATATATATATATATATATATATATATATATATATATATATATATATATAAAGGGTAAAATCCACAGGAAACAGGAAAGGAAAAGACCAGGTACCAAGCGCTTTCGTGTATTACGTACACTTCTTCAGGGTACAAAGTGAAATAGAAAATAAAATCATACAATAAGGAAACCTACCAAAACTGAAATAAAAGCCACAAACTAGCAAAGCATCATCAATATGCTAAAATAACAAACAGTCGTTAAAAATTTTGTAAGAATCTTGTTAAAAGAAATATTATTGAATCTGCTTTTATTAAATATTTTAATAATCAAATTTTAAATCTCAGTTCTGGTCTTTTTAAACTAGACACTCATCTTGTTAATGAAATTGTAAGGAAGAACAATGTAAACATTTAATTTAACGATTGTTATATTACTAGTATTTTATTTTAAACTACAATTGT
>NC_090733.1:17931934-17971934 GCF_036898095.1 Palaemon carinicauda | reverse complement strand
GGTAGGACCCTCTTTTGTCCCTTCCCCCTCTATCTCCGTAATGGCCTAGCCATTACAGTACTGTACGTCGTTCTACATCTGGACCTAGTATAGGTTAGGATGTGGAATTGACTCAGCCCCCTGCTGGCCGGCAGAGCTGCCGGCCGGCAAGGGTCTTATATTTTGAGTGCTGCCCGGACCTCCCTTGGTCCCTCATCCATGCCTGCCTGTAGAGCCAGACGGCATTGGTCAGGAAGCCTGAATTAGATTCTCCCCTTCCTTATATGCACTCTTTCGGATTGCCGGGCTTGGAGGTAGTGTACACTCTTATCCCGGCATCCATCTTATTTTCCTTCTAGTGCTGCACCCGACCCGGCTGCCGGCCTTTGAGGCCGGCAGCCGGGCAATTGTAGTCCTCTGGTTCTTTTGCTGCCGGCTGGCATCGGTCCTGTACCTTTGTCGGCCGGCTAATGTCAGCCCTTGTCTGCCGGTCACCAAGAGTGTGGCCAGCAGCTGGGTACTACCTTGCGTAGTTGCCGGCCGGCAGCCATTGCCGGCCGGCACATGCATTTGAACCAGAGTTCTGCCGCCTTATAGCTGTTAAGTAGTATACTTTAAAGCTAGTTATGGTGTGTGCCGGCCGGCAAGTGCCGGCCGGCACGTATCCTCCTATACTGTACTAGTATTCTTCAGTATAACATATACAGTAAGAAGAAAACTATAGTATGGGTTTTGGTACAGCACTGTGTGTTCTAACACTTTTGTGTTTTCTTGCACAGTCCTTTGCTGTTGCCCTACAGATAGGAAAATGAGTTCTTTCCTGTCTGTTATCCAGGTTTTTAAAATCATTGCTTAGGTGTGAGCTCCACCTGTTTCCCCTGGAAACTTTGCATTGGTTACTCTAGAAGAGATTAACCATTTGATTTTATTATCTGGAAGGCTGCAGCATTGGGTTGTGAGGGAAACACAAGTGTGTGTCTTTCCTTTCTGAATTGTTATGCTATACTATGCATATCCAGTGATACATAGGGCACTTGATACTCATGGAAATTTCTTCTCTTTACAGAAGGACCCTCCGAAGTGCGGAAGTGTTTTCTGCAACGTCCGCAGCAAGAACCTCTGCGGACATGAGTTTTGTAGGAGACACGCAGCATACGCTGTCTCCAAGGATGATCTCCGGTATTGGGACCCTCAGGTATGTACTGTGTGCACTAACCTGATTACTGAGGCCTTTGATTCCCCTAGGACGGCGGAATCAAGGGATATAGCTAGGAAGAAGCTTCGTACCTGGGTAAGGGGCTTCCAAAAGAACACCTCTGGCCCTTATCTTCCAAGTGAGAAGATGAGGGTGTATCTTTTCCCTAAGCAATCAGCTGATGCTGTGATTCCCCAGCCCCAAGAGGAGATCCCCCAAGTTCAGATCCAGGTGGATGCTGAAGTCACGGTCGCGATGCAAGACATCCAGTTAGATGACAGGATGTCTGATGTGGACGAGCGTCTGGAGGAAGACCTCCTGGCAGAAGCCCTGGATGAAGTTCAAGCCCCAGGCGTTGTAGAGGAAGAGGTCGACGAGGTGTCGGCTACTCCGGATAAGATTCCGGAGCCTATTCCCTCAACATCGGCCGGTCTCCCAGTAGAGTTGGGACAGGCCCTCTCTTCTATTGTTGGAATGATCCAACAAATGCAGAAGGGGAATCAGGAGAAGGCGGCTGCAATGGAACTGCGGATGCAGTGCCTTGCAGAATCACATGGGCCCCAGAAAAAGCTCAATGTGAAAGACCTTCCCTTGAGCTCAGATCCTAACCCATGGAGGTATGCTGAGCACATGCCGATGACGACTGGAAAGATCGTCATCTCGGATAAGCTGGGCTCAGTTCCCCTGGAGGACGTGGAATTCTGGCCCAGCAAGACATCATATCCGGACTGTTATGTCCGGCTGAGGAAGGAACCAGCTTCAAAGGAGGAGACAGAGCCGAAGAAGGTCATAGTGATGGACCATGCTAAGGCTCAAGCTCTACTTTCATCCTCGATGAAAGAGAGGGGCTTCTCTTACTCAAAGGTAGCTGCATTGAGCAAGAAGCTCCCTTCCTTTGTGTCCTCGCCTGCTAGAGCCTTCCCCTTTTTATAGAAAGGGTTTGCGGCTGTACCAAAAGCAGTCGAGGCCGGCAAGCCTTGCCCCTCCCTGGAGGAGTGTAAACCCTTGTCGCTGGCCCTGCCTGTGGACCACAAAGACTGGAAGGACGTCCATCTTACGTTCTCAGTTGGAAAGTTGGAGGCTGATATTGCCGGACGTCAGCTCGGCGAGGACCTCCCTAAGCTGTCTGACTTTCTTTTGCGAAGAGAGTTCGAGACAAAAGAAAGACTGGCTGCCTCAATGTCTCTTCAGACTACTCTCGAGACGATGGCAAGTGACCCCAAGGTCCATGAAATGTTCATGGTGGTGGCCAAGACTCATCTGGCCACAGTGACGAAGGACCTTTATGGCTTCGTCAAGGCAAGGAGAGCTTATAGGGAGTTTGTGTTCACCTCGGCTACGGTGATGCACGAGCCAAGGAAACTAATCTCCTCCAACATTTGGGGAAAAGACCTTTTCCCTACCGACTTGGTCAAAGAAGTTATTGATAAGGCCGCCTTGGAGAATAGAAACCTTCTCTAGAAGTGGGGCCTGGCTATCAAAAGAAAGTCTTCCCCGGATGAGAGTCCTCAACCAAAGAGGAAGACTATGAGGACTAGGCTACCGTCTCAGCCAGCCAAGCCTGTTAGACAGCAACAACAACTGCAATTGCCAGTGCCCCAGATCGTGGCACAAACCCCAACCACTTTTCAGTGGGTACCCCAGGCTGTGTCGACACTGTCCATGGCATTCACCCCAGCGTTCAAAGGGCAGTCTACTTCCTTTCGAGCAAAGCCTAGAGGAGCAGCCAGAGGGTCGTCTAGGCGCCCCTCAAGGGGAAGGGGATTCAGGGGTGGTCGTGGTCAGGGAGGCAAGACCTCAGGACGGCAGTCCAAGTGAGATGATACTGATAGGAGGGAGACTTCTGAACTTTCGGGATCGGTGGACCTTTGATCCCTGGGCCCACAGCCTACTCAAGAATGGACTGGGCTGGAGCTGGTACAGCACTCCACTCTCGTGCCTTCGGTTTTTTCAACACTCCACCCCCGTTCTGGAGGAGTACGTTCAAGAACTGTTGGAGAAAAAAGGTGATCCGAAGGGTGAAGCCCATCAATTTCTAAGGGAGGCTGTTTTGTGTTCCCAAGAAAGACTCGGAAAAGCTCAGAGTCATTCTGGACTTGTCGCCACTCAACAAGTTCATAGTGATTTGTAAATTCAAAAGGCTAACACTGCAACACATAAGGACCTTACTGCCCAAGAGGGCATATTCCGTCTCTATAGACTTGTCAGACGCCTATTGGCACATTCCAATCAGCCGTCGACTCTCCCCCTACCTAGGGTTCAGGCTACAACGAAGACTATACGCCTTCGGAGCCATGCCATTCGGGCTAAAAATAGCCCCACGGATTTTGACGAAGCTTGCGAGCGTAGCTCTCAAACAATTACGCCTAAAGGGAATTCAGGTAGTAGCCTACCTGGACGACTGGTTGGTGTGGGCTGCATCCGAGACAGAATGCTTGCAAGCTTCCAGTCAAGTGATTCAGTTCCTAGAGTACCTAGGCTTCAAGATCAACAGAAAAAAGTCTCGACTTTCTCCATCTCAAAAGTTCCAGTGGCTGGGAATCCACTGGGACCTTTTGTCACACCGTTTCTCCATTCCGGCGAAGAAAAGGAAGGAGATAGCGGGTTCTGTCAAGACACTTCTAGATTCCAAAAGGATATCAAGACGCGAGCAGGAGAGGGTACTGGGCTCTCTCCAGTTTGCTTCGGTGACAGACCCAGTGCTAAGAGCACAGCTAAAGGATGCATCCGGAGTTTGGAGAAGTTATGCATCAAACGCGCGAAGAGATCTGAGAAGACCAGTTCCGCTTCGGCTAAATACTCTTCTCAGGCCTTGGTCCCAAGCCAGACATCTAAAGAAGTCGGTTCTTCTTCAGCCACCTCCCCTGTCGGTGACGATTCACTCAGACGCCTCGAAGGAGGGATGGGGAGGTCACTCTCATCGGAAAAAAGTCCAGGGGACTTGGTCCAAGCTATTCAAGACCTTTCACATAAACTTTCTAGAAGCTATGGCAGTGCTCCTTACCTTAAAGAAAGTCTCCCCGCGTCACTCGATCCACATAAGGTTGGTGATGGACAGCGAGGTAGTTGTGAGATGCTTGAATCGACAAGGATCGAGGTCACCACCTCTCAACCAGGTGATGTTGGCCATCTTCCGATTGGCGGAAAAGAAGAAGTGGTACCTGTCGGCAGTGCACCTTCAAGGAGTCCGCAATGTGACGGAGGATGCTCTATCCAGGTTCACACCGATAGAGTCGGAATGGTCCTTAGACGCTGGATCATTCTCCTTCATTCTGAATTAAGTCCCAGAACTGCAGATAGACCTCTTTGCAACGAAAGACAACAAGAAGTTGCCCCTGTACGTGTCCCCGTACGAGGACCCCTTAGCGGAAGCAGTGGACGTGATGTCCCTCAACTGGAACAGAGGGTCCAGTATTTATCTGTTCCCTCCTCACAACCTTCTGTTGAGGGTCCTCAACAAACTGAGATCCTTCAAGGGGGTAGCGGCAATAGTAGCCCACAAGTGGCCGAACAGCGTGTGGTTCCCCCTGGCATTGGAACTACAGCTGAAGTTTGTACCGCTACCAGATCCAGTTCTGACCCAGCGAGTCCAGAAGTCGACTGTCTGCGCTTCATTACAGAAAACCCGGACCCTGCAGCTCATGATTTTTTCTCCCTAGCGGTGAGAAAGCGTTTCGGGATTTCGAAAGCCAGCATAGACTTCCCAGAGGAATATAAGTGCAAATCTACTAGAAGGCAATATGAGTCATCTTGGAGAAAATGGGTGGCCTTTGTCAAGGCGAAGAATCCGCAGGAGATCTCGACAGACTTCTACTTATCTTTCTTCATCCACCTCCATGGTCAAGGATTGGCAGCTAACACGATTTCAGCGTGTAAGTCTGCTTTGACAAGACCCATTCTATAGGCCTTCCAGGTCGACCTAGGTAACGAGTTCTTTAATAAAGTTCCGAAAGCCTGCGCTAGGCTCAGACCTTCAGCACCTCCAAAGGCCATTTCATGGTCATTAGACAAAGTTCTTCATTTCACTTCTCTGTTGTGCAATGAAGAGTGTGGATGGGGGAGAACTGAACCTGTTTCCGGATCCTACGTTCCTCGCCAAGAATGAGTTACCCACCAACAGGTTGGGTCCCTAGAGAATCTGCCCTCTGAAAGAAGATGCATCTCTATGTCCAGTAGTATGCCTAAAGGTCTATCTTCATAGAACTTCAGTCTTCAAGGGTGGTCAACTATTCAGGGGAGAAACATCAGGCTCAAATTTATCTCTGAATCAACTCAGAGCGAAAATCACATATTTTATTCGCAGAGCGGATCCTGACAGTACACCCGCAGGTCACGATCCGAGGAAAGTTGCCTCATCCTTAGATTTTTTTAATTGTATGGATTTTGAACATCTCCGTTCATACACTGGCTGGAAGTCTTCCAGAGTGTTCTCTCGCCACTATGCGAA
This sequence comes from Palaemon carinicauda, assembly GCF_036898095.1. Lineage (NCBI taxonomy): Eukaryota > Metazoa > Arthropoda > Malacostraca > Decapoda > Palaemonidae > Palaemon > Palaemon carinicauda. The sequence goes on along the minus strand of NC_090733.1, from coordinate 17,966,313 downwards.
GCAAGTAGAGGAACTAAAGAGATCTGTGGTAGCAGTGGGTCGCGTCGTTAACCCTACCGTTTAACTCTGCGAGGAACAGTGGTTTTAATTGGGACGATAAATTCCAGGGTGAGTGTGTAGTTACATACCACACTACAAACTAAATGAGGGCACGGAGTTGCCCATGTATACTGTTCCATTTCCAAAGGTGAACCTAGCATAAGTGCAGACATGTGTGCCGAGCGTTTCTAACGCTAATGTCATTGATTTGTAATATAGACTTTTATGACTTTAATACCTCGGTATCTTAAAGGTGGCATTTAATGTGTTTTCTTTCAGATAAACAACTTCTGTTTACTATCATACTTATGCTTAAAGTTTTGGGTTATCCTCTTCTTATATATATATATATATATATATATATATATATATATATATATATATATATATATATATATATATATATATATATATATATATATAATTTTGGTTAACCTGTCTGTTTATTATCTGTCAATGAACCTGTTCTTGAGAACCTTGCGTCTCCTTCACCTGTGTCAATTTATTGGTATAATTGAACATTCATTCTATGTACCTTATCTGGGATAATTATAATAGAATTGTTCCTTTATGCAAGCTATGTTGCATTGGTTTATGCTTTCCCTTAACGGGAGGACCCCGTCCCATAAGGGGACGATGGCGGCTTTACTAGTTTCCTCCTATGCGGATGTAAACCTTTGTCCAATACAAGTATTGTGCGAAGAACTGGTCGATATTTCATATTGACGCAGTGGTTCTTTATAAACTATGCTTTACTTGATATAGGGCGAGACCACTATATTAGCTTGCCTGGTATTCATACATAGGTATATCTACTCTTCGAGACTTTTCCAGAGTCTAGTAGGACTCTTCCCTGTAGGGGGCAGGAAGCTCTAACATGGTTTATAGTTAGTTGAAAAGATGTATAACGATAACATCTTAGGTCTCTAGGTCTAGTCGACCGGGAAAAATTACATCCGGGGAGTACGGCACGTTCTGAGAATCCACAGATACAGTAATGCTCTGGTATACTTCCATCAGGACGATATGGCTTGAGCCCAAAAAACGGATTTTGAGCGAAGCGAAAAATCTATTTTTGGGTGAGATGGCCATGTCGTCCTGATGGACCCGCCCATGCCTTTCTAAGAAAGGGCTGTAGGACCCCGCCCTACATACAGTATCTGTAGCACCTCGTGTACGCTACAAGGAATACAGATGGCGCCAGGATTGGCGCCAGGCACGCTTACGAATCGGGAGATAGGGAGCCTTGGGAGCGGCTCCCCCTTTTTCTTTCCCGAATTCGTTTCTTGCCATTTGCCCCCTGCGAGACGAAATCTCTGTTCGGGATGTAGATTGCCATGTGGCGTGTCAAGAATACGTCCTCTGATATGTCGCGATATCCCTCTCACGAGGGATACTCACTCCAGGAGTTAGAATTCTGGGACCTTAAGGTAAATTCTCTGGGAATATCGCCGTAGTTGTAATATACCCTAGGAAGCTACCCTATAGGAACTTCCATCAGGACGACATGGCCATCTCACCCAAAAATAGATTTTTCGCTTCACTCAAAATCAGTTTTATATATATATATATATATATATATATATATATATATATATATATATATATATATATATATATATATATATATATATATATATATATATATATATATATATATATATATATATATATATATATATATGATAAATTTTGCACATTTTTACGTGTTTTTCATATTCAAATAAGATATATATATTTTTGATATATTAATGTCTGGATTCTCTTAACGACCTCAGGATCAGAGCCCCAGGCGAAATCACACAAAGACAAGAGCTTGGCTCTGGCCGGGAATCGAACCCTGGTCGGCAAGCTTATATAGACAGTGACTAACCCACTTGGCCACGAAGAAAGATAAAAGTTAATGACAATTCTATTGTACTTATACCTGTCGAATTCAGGTATTTTGTACTTAGAATTGAAATCAACCCATCTTCACCATCGTAGCAAATTGGTAGTTTGTTACTTGGCATTCAATTAATGATAAATTTTGCACATTATATAAGCTTGCCGGCCAGGGTTCGATTCCCGGCCGGAGCCAAGCTCTTGTCTTTGTGTGATTTCGCCTGGGGCTCTGACCCCGAGGTCGTTAAGAAAATCCAGACATTAATATATCAAAAATATATATGGCTTATTTGAATATGAAAAACACGTAAAAATGTGCAAAATTTATCATTAATTGAATGCCAAGTAACAAATTACCAATTGGCTACGATAGTCAACATGGGTTGATTTCAATTCTAAGTACAAAATACCTGAATTTGACAGGTATAAGTACAATAGAATTGTCATTAACTTTTATCTTTCTTCGTGGCCAAGTGGGTTAGTCACTTTCTATATAAGCTTGCCGACCAGGGTTCGATTCCCGGCCGGAGCCAAGCTCTTGTCTTTGTGTGATTTCGCCTGGGGCTCTGATCCCGAGGTCGTTAAGAGAATCCAGACATTAATATATCAAAAATATATATGGCTTATTTGAATATGAAAAACACGTAAAAATGTGCAAAATTTATCATTAATTGAATGCCCAGTAACAAACTACCAATTGGCTACGATGGTGAAGATGGGTTGATTTCAATTCTAAGTACAAAATACCTGAATTCGACAGGTATAAGTACAATAGAACTGTCATTAACTTTTATCTTTCTTCGTGGCCAAGTGGGTTAGTCACTGTCTATATAAGCTTGCCGACCAGGGTTCGATTCCCGGCCGAAGCCAAGCTCTTGTCTTTGTGTGATTTCGCCTGGGGCTCTGATCCCGAGGTCGTTAAGAGAATCCAGACATTAATATATCAAAAATATATATGGCTTATTTGAATATATATATATATATATATATATATATATATATATATATATATATATATATATATATATATATATATATATATATATATATATTTACAAGTATATATAGAATTTCTCAAAACCATTTGGTTGATAGTGAATTCCTCCAAAATAGTTTCTCGAAATATAATTCCACAAAATATCAATTTCTTGAAACCCAATATTATTTTCTCTGAATGGTCAGGTGTTCACTAAACAATGTATACCCTTTTCTATTAATGAGCTCTATACACTTCTTGTTGAATAATCAGTATTCTTGATTTTCATTCCATAAAAATTTTTTGAGTGTGAATATTTTCATGTTTTTTTTTTTTTTCTGGAAGTTTTGAACACTCCTGTTGGAATTAACTTATATGGAAAGCTATGATATAAAAACAGAAATTATGTTTTGACGGTTATATACTATATATATTAAGGACAAAACTTTGAACAGCCTCATGTATTGAAAATGTCAAATGTGCAAGCAACCTAAAAGTTCAGCAATTGTTATCACTACCGAAGATAGTATCACAAATCGAATGAAAACTTACAACCATGCAGCGACTGTGATAAAATTCATGCTGCTAAAGTCTAAGATAAAGTGAAAGAGCATCTAATAGATAGTTGAGATATACGAAAATGTACTGTAATATGTGTTTCAATTTACGTAGTATAAGAGCAAAGAAAAATGCTGGCCCTGTTAGCCTTATAGCCACCTCAAACTTTCCATTCAGAAAGAATATTCAAAAACCCTCATATGATTTCATGTTCATGACTCTAGTCCCACAAATGAACGTATATTATTTCTTTTGCAACCCGGAGAAATCTCGATGTATTAACAGGTTCATGTGTAATAGTTGTAAATTACATGATTAAATCCATGACCCAAGGGATCAATGTAGAAGCTAGGAGGAGTGTGAGAAACGCCAAGTCAGTCATAAACAGGATGCGAAAGCCAAACCTTTGCAATGTAGCATTTTTGCATGAAGAGTAAACACAATACAAAGTATCCCGTGAGAACAGTTGAGTGTCTCACCGGATCCAGATGGCTTCCTGTATTAATGTTGTGTTTACATATTTACATAAATACTGAGATAACTAAGTATACGTTATCATCAAACATGATATTTTTGTTAGTTCTTGTCAACATCTCATACGGAATGGTCATCCGACCAAAACATCTATACTCCTGTGATGGAGCTGCTAATAAACTATTTTAAAAGTTAACTTACATAGACTTATTCAGAAGAAGTAACCCGCAAGCCCAACTATACATAGCCCATTGAAGAGACATTTGATTGGAACCATAATGTGTGTTTATAACAGTACCACACTAACAATTGGTAGCAGCGATTAAACTTTAAGAACCAGCTAATCAACTTTAATAACCAGAGAATAAACTTTAAGAACCAGCAATTTAAACTGTAATACTTAGCAGTTACAACAGTAATGAATCTACAATTTTGACGAAGTATCTACGTCCACCGAAGAAATGAACGCATCGAATATCAACTATAAATATTATACAAACTGAGGAACTGGATCTTCACTCAACATCTTAAGGAAACGAAGTAATTGCATTCAACTTTATCAACGTTTATTGAACATTCAAGAATCATATCCAGGAAGCAACACATTCAACATTACGACGGGATATCAGACCGAAAACATTCACCCAAACAGCTAAACTCTTGCAAACCAGGGAGAGAAAGAGGAAATGACGACATCGCCCTTCGCACATATAAACTCAAGCTAAGTGCATTTCTTTATTCATTTCAGTTTTAGACAGTGAAGTGTTGTTATCACGAGTCGATCATCCATTATTGCTGGGGTGATTTGTTTGCAAATCTTCATTTTTTCTTTCATTAAAGGAAACTGTATTCAACTTCAAATTCTCGTCTAGAGTTTTTTCCCTCTGAGCTAATTCCGTTTTCTTTCAGAAGTTCTCGGGAAATATCTTTATTTAGTATCATTGCATTGGGGGATTATGTTATAATACGCAACATATCTTTATTGTATAGTGTTTATGCGTTTACACATTGGACGTCTGTATTCATATAGAGATTTTGATAGGATTGCAAGAGGTTGTAGAGATAGAAAAAAGTAAAGTAAACATGATTCCTCCTGCGAGTCCGAGTAACCCCACCCAATACCTAGTAACCGGGCTCCCATTGTAACACTAGTAAATGGATGTTCAGCTATCCTTCCTTTTCAAGGTCGGGTCAATGGGTTCTTACCTCAGAATGTTGAGTCTTGGATTTCTTCCGTCGACGCTCACTTAAATGCTAAACAAATCATACACCCATTTGTACAATTACAGGAAGCTAAAAGTTTTATAGACTTTTATAAAGGAGATGCGAGTGCGTACTTGAGGGGAGTTTCTTTTAAAGAGGCAGTTACATGGGATGATTTCAAAGTTAGGCTACGTGCAGTTTATGGCGGTGAGGAAGCCTTAGATGTAGTTTTAACATTAAGAACTACACTTAATGAAGCCACTATGACTTGACTTCATGTTATATAGAGAGCAGCTCTCATTGCCGATGGGCTAAACGAGTATCAAGATATTTTAGGTAATTCCACTTGGGTTACTAGAGATAACATCTCCGTGAAAGATTTCTTCTGATTAATGTATTTAACCTGCATGACACTTATGTTGCCAGAAGCTTTAGTGCGGTGTTTTGATAAAAAGTTAACGCCCGAAAGTACAGAATTGGAGGTGTATAAACAGATAAAGAAACACATGTCTAAGTGTACTGATCTTGATCCCTTGTTTACACAAGTTTTTGCAAAAAATTAAACTAAGCCACAACAAGTAAATATATATATATATATATATATATATATATATATATATATATATATATATATATATATATATATATATATATATATATATATATATATATATATAAATATATATATATATATATATATATATATATATATATATATATATATATATATATATATATATATATATATATATATATATATATATATATATATATATATATCCAGTCACACTCCTAGTAAACATATTGTTTAACGTATTATTTTAGTTCAATTAATTGAAGGTAGTTGTCCGAGCTAATGTAATAGTTGTAAATTACACGATTAAATCCATGACCCAGGGGATCAATGTAGAAGCTAGGAGGAGTGTGAGAAACGCCAAGTCAGTCATAAACAGGATGCGAAAGCCAAACCTTTGCAATGTAGCATTTTTGCATGAAGAGTAAACACTATACAAAGTATCCCATGAGAACAGTTGAGTGTCTCACCGGATCCAGATGGCTTCCTGTATTAATGTTGTGTTTACATATTTACATAAATGCTGAGATAACTAAGTATACGTTATCATCAAACATGATATTTTTGTTACGGAATGGTCATCCAACCAAACCATCTATACTCCTGTGATGGAGCTGCTAATAAACTGTTTAAAAAGTTAACTTACATAGACTTATTCAGAAGAAGTAACCTGCAAGCCCAACTATACATAGCACATTGAAGAGACATTTGATTGGAACCATAATGTGTGTTTATAACAGTACCACACCAACACATGGAATGGGTATTGTGATAGCCTTTTTAGAGCAGCACCTTAGATTTATCTCAGCTGTATACAATACATGGTGTACAGTCAGGCAGCATTACACCTCTTGTATATGTCCTACCAACAAGAACTTAAACAAAACCTACAATAAATTCCCGAGAGTTTTGAGTATGTCATGGAGAGATGGCCAAGAGTAAGGATGCATTTTAGGAGTGGGACAACAGTTTTGAACTTCAACTAATTGCTTGTCATCCGTCTAATTGTAAATTTACAGATGCAGTAAAACGAGAATAAAGTCTCCAAGAGGTAGGTATTAGGAATAAATGGAAAGTATTGCTACAGTCGAAAAAAACCTCATCATAACTATGCAACGATACTACAGAACATTATAACAAAATATGACCAAAATAATCTAGAAGAATATTAAGGAGTATCGTAAATAATATTTCATTCTAATTGAGTACATTCTGGCAATAGTACATTTCTTCATTATTTTACTTGGTTAACCTTGTTACTTATGAAAATTGATTAATTGTTAATATTACAGTTTCGGCCAAATTTGGATTTCTATTATCTTTTCTTATTTGTGATCATATATTTTTTTAGATAAATCGTATGGCAGCATTACTCCAATTTTCTGCAAATTAACGGTTACTGATATATCTGTAGCTGAGTACTGTTCCTGGTTGTTATCCCATGGATGTATTCATGCTACCATGCTGGTTTTTCTCCTGATGGTATTTTGTATATCTCAATACATTTGTGTAAAAATGCCTGGTCGTACTTTGTTATTGGCTATGAATTGTCCGTATGGAAAAAAAGCTGAGACTTGATTGATTGCTTTGTTTGAAGACTATACAATTAACTGCGATTCTTGAACTCATAAGTCCTTTTAAAAAGTCCGTGAAAGTTTTCTGCCATAGATTTTATTGTTCAAACTACCAGTATTTGTTGCCTCTCATGTTTTATGGTTATTAGACGATTTCTTAGGCATTATAAGGGAACTCCAGATCTGGTTGAAAGGTTTTTTTGTCAAAATTTAGGCTACAAAAAACGTGTTGTGTCCCAAGGTAAGTTTGGTGGCAGCATTATCACGTCGAAATACTACTCCGGGTCCGGGCTAGTATTTCGGCATAATGCGTGTAGCGTAACATAGTCCGATTGCCACAACATAAGAGCAATGAGATAATTTTGAATCATAAGTGAATCTAGCATTTAGCCGAATCAAACACATATTGCTACTAATGACTGGACGCCATAGAATATTAAAGGAAAAATCACGTTTTCTATGCTCTCGGCGAACAAAAGCTCCTGTGTTTTGACTGCTTTCATTGCTATTGCTTGATTTTGATTACAGTATTTTTTTTTTATTATTATTACGATGACTACTGTGTATTGGTTAGACATCTATTCTTAATTTACTTGTGTCTTATATTATTCCACTTAGAAACACAAATTTTCTACCGTGAAAACCCCATTACTGCAATTGTCTAGGGAGCATACTTATTTCTAAATCTGATTATTAGCTTCAGAAATAAAGGTGACATTTGTCGAAAAAAAGGCCCTTTAAGCTAGAAAAATATATTTCTATATCGGATACCTGAGATTGGCCTAAACTATTTTTACTGATCAATCTTCAAATATATATATATATATATATATATATATATATATATATATATATATATATATATATATATATATATATATATATAGTATATATATATATATATATATATATATATATATATATATATATATATATATATATATATATATTTATATACAAATATGTATATATATATATATATATATATATATATATATATATATATATATATATATATATATATATATATATATATATATATATATATATTTATATATATATGTGTGTGTACATATATATATATATATATATATATATATATATATATATATATATATATATATATATATATATATATATATCCATATGTTTATACATTTCGTTTCTTTTTTAAATGAACAACAAAAATACAGACGTGATCATCGTTTGCATATGCTTTTTTTAATTAGATATATTCCTTGACAGGCCAATACCTATTTCTCAATTGGTTTAAGTACGCTCAACAATATTTTCGACCAATATATCTTTTGAGGAATTGATATTTTGACAAAGTAATTTCCACGCAATTACTTCCGAGGAATTTACGGTTGAAAAAATGATTTTGAGTAATTCGCACCACGCCGTAAATATTATGTACATGTAAGTAAATATATTAAAAAAATTATCTAGATACTCTCAGTAGAAAACGGGGAATCCCATCGATTTTGGGTGATGCATTTATGAAAGTAACTATTTTTAGATACCAAAAATATCTCAAAATTTTCAGAGAAAGTCTAATTTTGTTCTTTTCTTTCCTGCTTGTTTTAACTTCAATTTTGATATACCATAATTACTCTATTTATGTTTATGATAAAGACTATCAATACTAAACCTTTATAATTCAGCTAATAATGTTATTAATTAAACTGAAAACCTTTCAACACATTTAAAAAAACATTATATATATATGCATATATATATATATATATATATATATATATATATATATATATATATATATATATATATATATATATATATATATGTATGTATATATATATATATATATATATATATATATATATATATATATATATATATATATATATATATATATATATATATATATATATATATATATATATATATATATATATATATATATATATATATATATATGCTTATATAAAAAATATTTATATATATATATATATATATATATATATATATATATATACTGTATATATATATATATATATATATATATATATATATATATATATATATATATATATATATATATATATATATATATATATACGAGTATATATTTATTCATATATATACTCGTGAATATATATATATATATATATATATATATATATATATATATATATATATATATATATATATATATATATATATATGTATATATATATGTATATATTAATATATATATATATATATATATATATATATATATATATATATATATATATAGTTTCTTGGAACTTGATTCATAGATTTTTATATAAAAAGAGATGGGAAAAAAGTAATAAGAGATAAGACAGAAATTTATGGGTTTCTTCAAATAATTATTTTAACGTAGTTTTTAAGTATATATGTTACCAAAGTCTTACTTGATGGTTATATGATTTCATTCTACCTCGTAAATCAAATCATATTTTGAAATATTACGAGACCAGCTTTGGTAACATTATCTTATCTAAAGGAAAATCTAATAAAAGGGCCAAATATATGATTTATTTTCATTCGGTTGAACAGACTCATTATTTAAGGTTGAGAAATGGTCAAATCACTGTCGCAGAGAACTTTCTGGCTATTTGAAGAATAGAAGAATGAAAAAATGATAGTCTCATTCATCACTCTCGGATTAAAAGTAGTTCGTGCTTCCCAATAACAATGAATACAGATGGATCAAGGCATATCATGTAGACTAAAATTTTCCATATAATTTCTGATTTGTACTTCGATATCTTTCTCACACAGCTTGCCTTTTCAACCTGCCTAACTCTCGACTACAAAAATCACCAATCGTTTAAGGGCCAACAATAGCGCCAGTTAAGTTTATGATATGCCGTCACAGACTTCAATCTTGCATATAGCTAATATTCGTTCATTTTGAATAAATGATTCTGCTCTTGAGCTCCTTAATGGAGAATAATGTGATAAAAATTTGTTTTTATATTTTAGAGAGTAATAAGATATGCAGTTCTGCCTAAGGTTTCTATGTGAAAAATATGCTATTTTAATAATAGGCAGGCTAGCGAAGGAAACAGTCGCCTATCGAGATACGATTGCTAGAATCATTGGGTCTTTTGACTGGCCAGATATTAGTATATTGGACCCCTCTCCGGTTACAGCTCATTTTACCTTTGCCTACACCTACATCGAATAATCAGACTAATTTTTCACATATTAAGCTCTTTTCTCATATACCATAATGCATTAATATAAACAAGAAATTATTCTTCATTCAATGGGTTAACTACTGCACTGTAACTGTTTAGGGTAAAAGAGAATATCTAGCTATTGTAAGCAGCTCTTCTAGGAGAAGGACATTCCAAAGACAAACCACTATTCTCTAGTCTTGAGTATTGCCATAGCCCATATACTGTACTTTTGTCTTTCACTGTTATGAGAGGAAGTTCTCTTGCTTGAGGGTACATTCAGGCACACCATTTTATCTGCTGTCTTATTTAATTACTTCACTGGATTATATTCCTCGTTGGAGGACTTAGGCTTATAGCATTTCATTTTCCAACCATGATAGTATCTTGGCAAATAATAATGATAATAATAATAATAATAATAATAATAATAATAATAATAATAATAATAATAATAATAATAATAATAATAACAATAACAATAATAATAATAATAACAACAACAACAACAACAACATCAATAGTAATAATAATAATAATAATAATAATAATAATAATAATAATATCTTTAGAGCCATATTCTTATATACCCCAATCATTTTTTTTAATATGTTTTAAGTATTAGGCGTTTTTATGAATGAAAGCTCTGTAATACTCTTTTGCTTATCGAACTGGACTCAAACCTCTCCCCTCACCAAATATCAAAACGAAAACGCAATAAAGATGGTCTCTCTATAACATAACACTTTACAAAAATACGACCCAATAAAGAATACGAATTGAAGTTGTCAGCAGTTTCAATGAAAAAAGCCTCTCAAACAATGAAACTTCCTCTTCGTTCTTGTTGTTAAAGACAAAAGTTTCATTTCCATTATTGCTGCTCCCTCTGGGATTCGATTACCAAAGGCGGTACATGAGAAGAACATTTATTGTGTATTCAAAGGACATTGACCTCAGAATTTTTATTTTTTGACAGTACGAAATGGTTACAGTTGAATAGTGCGGGGAATGCTACAAACTATATATATATATATATATATATATATATATATATATATATATATATATATATATATATATATATATATATATATATATATATATATATATATCCACCTAGTTTGGTTATGAATATTGGCTTCAATATTGTTGTTTGTTTATCAATAACGGAATTGACACACCAATTATGTGTGCTTATATATGTGTTTCAGGTGAAGATCACTGGCTCAGTTTCTGGTATGTTGATACGTGCCAAGTGGATACTGAAGGAGGTCACTGGGTTTCACCACCGAGTTGAATCAATGTTTTGATCACAAATATTGTCCGTAAGGTCATTGTTATTTTTCTATCAACAATGGAATTGACATGCAAATATTGTGTGTTTGTATATGTGTTTCAGAGGAAGGTCCCTGTTTCCAATGATCGACATTGATGGGATGGGGTGCTTTTGATTACTAATATTGATTTTAAGGTTGTTGTGGTTTGTTTATTAAAACAATATCATAAATCACGTGGTTTGTGTGCAAAAATGATGCAACCATAGTATTTTACAGTCTCTATCTACACATCCTCCTTCCACCTGTATAATGAAGAACTTTATAGGTCTCTCAATTACTATGATCTTGGAGAGGTTATGAGAAATATTTCGGTTATACGTCTAAAGGAAAGTGTTACAAGGCGCCTTTCACCAGGTTACAGGACCTTTGACTGGGAAACGGAAGCGTTTTGTATATAATTTAGGCCTTAAACCATTGTCCCTCCGATCCCTTCCATGTTTTGGGGCATCTAGAAAAAACTTGTAGTATCGTTTGGGCTAAATCTGAGTAATATTTTTACAGTACTGCGGAAAATACCTGTCCAAGCTCATTCATCCTGGTTTCGATCTCTCTCTCTCTCTCTCTCTCTCTCTCTCTCTCTCTCTCTCTCTCTCTCTCTCTCTCTCTCTCTCTCTCTCTAAGGCAAAAAGCATGTAGTTGTTTTTTATATGATGAGGAGTAATGTACACACACACACACACACACACCAAAATACACAAGTAAATGAAAATAACAGCAATACTGAGTATATACCTTTCTTTATAGGTAACATACAGTACAAATACTATTCAATGATTAATTAAATGCTATTGCACAACATTTAGTTTGAGAAGTTTGTGACCCAACCGTCGAGGTGAACGGACAGCAGTTCCACAGCTCCAATATTTCAGCTTGTTTTGGAGCTTTGGAATTATTGCTGGGGCCTCTTGTTTGCTATAAAGCTGATGAATATGATTGAAAGTGTGGTCATCGGTGAAAGTAGGTATAAACTGTAGATTTTGTCTTCCAAAGTGAAAATTTAACATCAACACCCTTCCGGGTTTTAGAAGATTAGTCGTTTGCCCCTGGGGCTGTGCCTCAGTGTTCCCTATTAAGACGTGTGGCTTGAAAGCCTTCCAATTTAAGGGAATTATTCCCTAAAAGTATAATAGGACGGTGTTTGAAGCCAGGAAAATTACTTCTGCTTTAAGAAGAGTAAATTCTATTGGGCTAATGATCTTGAACACAAAGTCAAAGCAAGAGGATGTATGTGCAGCATTGTTTGTACACATTGGTATTCGCCTTCAAGATATGCAAGTAGTGTAGTTTCTACGAGAAAAGGTAATTTTCCAGTTAAGTGAAAAGACAGTTTATGATTGTGTTGTCAAAAACTTCAAAGGAAAACATCTCATAGGTAATAGTGTTTTATTGAGAGTAAAAGACGAAAGTTCAATGTTTACGTTAGTTTCTATTAGAGACTGTCCAGAGGAGAGGAAGGATAAGGTTCTAACGAATATTCTTTGACAGTATGGAAGAGTGGTGGGTCTAAGACATAATGTCTATAACCAGGGTCTTTTTAAAGGTGCTTTAAGTGGTATACGTGCCGCCCAAATGTATGTCAAGAAGAATGTTCTATCGAAAATTACTGTGAATGGTTTTTAGATTCAGTTTCTGTATAGTGGTCGGAAGAGAACCTGTTTCAAGTGTGGCTCAGAATCCCATGAAGCAAAAGATTGCGAGACAAGTTGATATGAAAGATCAAATGTATTGGATACTAGAGAGTTTTCTGCCTTATTACCAGTAAAACGTAAGGTATTTAATCAGCCTAGTAGCGGTAATGATGATGTCCGTAATGTTTCTTTGGCCACTGAAATTCCAGATGAGCGACATGACATAATATGAAAAGACAACAGGAATCTAACAATGAGCAGTATCACTGAGCAATTATTAGAAGTGGACGAACACAGAAATCCCAAGACTCAAGTAAGAGGCAGTTGAACGGAACTAGCGAACCAGGGATTAAGACAATGACAGTAGAAGCAACGGTACACAAGGTTATGACTGAAGGCTTTCAACCAGTAGAGGTATGAAAAGAAGTGTTTGATATAAGCAATGAAATGGAAACATTCAAAATCACATGGTAAAAGTAGCACTGGAATTCAAAATAGTGTAAAAAGGTAAAGTATTTCTAATGTTAAGGGCGATGAGGATGGATGTGTTATGAATCCACTGTTGAATTATTCTCAGCTATTAAAATCCTTGATAATTTAGAGAATATGCAATATGGCACCGAACAAGCCATAATCCCCAACAGTGAGCCTGGATTAGGTAAACAAAAACATAACGAGGACCATACAAATGGCAGTGAGGAAAAATTTCCTAAATTTCTAGAATAAGCAAATATTAAACTTTATTTTTTTCTTAAAGCTCTAATAGTGGCATAAATAAATATTTGTGGTTTAAATGAGCTCAACAAACAGATACAACTTGAGAAGTTAGCTTCTCAATATAAGATTGATGTATTGTTTATTCAAGAACATAATATTAGAGATAGGAATAAGATAAGATATCTTCAGGAAAGTTTTGAAGTACTGCTGAATACACCAACTATTTTTGAAGGAGGCACTTGCTTCTCTTTAAATAAGATGTTTGATATTCCTGTACAGTCAACGGAAAAAGATGAAACAGATAGTATATTATCTGCATATTATCTGTATATTATTTAGTGAAACCTAAAGTGAGATACTTTTTCTTAGATTGTCCAAACCAGCTAACCAGGACGAATATGGCACATTATTTATTTATTTATTTATTTTTTTTACAAAGCCTCTTAGAATTCTTAGCTAACGAGGCTTCGTTTGGTAAAATTTATTTTGAGTAAATGAAAGTCCTTAAAGATCGAATAGAGTCTATAAAAGATGAAATAAGTGAAGGTGTAAAAATTATGTTAAAAACAGAAAAAAGGGTAAGTGAGGAACGACTGTCTGCTTGTCTATTATGGAAAGAGAAATCTAGAGAAAGAAAAAATATTATTAGAGAACTGTGGTTTTAGAATGGTGCAGCACTGCATAACACTGACGCTCTTACTCATCATGTAAAGTAGTATTATAAAGCTCTATTTTCTAAAGTACATACAGACTCGAGGTTACAAGACAATTTTCTTATGTCTATTGACAGCACCATAAACGAGGAAGACAGCGAAGAGTTATGTACTATTGTAACTTCAAAAGACGTATTAAAGGCTTTAAAATCTATGAACAAAGGTAAAACACCAGGGGAGAATGGGCTTCCATTAGAGTTTTACTTAAAAAAACATAGAATATTATAAAATCTGAGTTTACGGAAGTGGTAAAGTAATCTTTAAACGCAGAATTTCAATTGGGGCAGAGTAAAAAAAAGAAAGGTATCATAAAACTGGTTCACAAAGGTGGGGACATGCTATCCTTGAAGAACTGGAGGCTTATTGCATTGCTAAATCCTGACTATAAATATATTTCAAGAATACTGGCCAACATTATGATGAGAGTTTTAAATAAAGTTATATCTGAGGAACAATTTTGTTAGGTGAAAGGAGGATCAATAATAAACTGTAATACACTAATCCGTGATATCATAAATTATCTTAATGAAAATCATTTAAACGGAGCTCTGGTCAATCTGGACTAGAGTAAGGCCTTTGACAGGGTGAATCTAGATTTTATGTTCAAGATTTTTTCACGAATGGGTTTCAGAGACGATTTTGCTATGATAATAAGAATGCTATATGACGGGAGGCTAGATGCAGTTTGTATAAATGGAATCGTTAGTGACTATTTTCCCGTTGAACGATCAATACGCTAGGGCGGACCTATGTCAATGATAGCATGTGTTTTGTTCCAAGAATCACTGTATAGAACTTTGAAATAAAATGTAAGCATTCGACCAAAAGAACCCACGAATGCATTCCAGTGTTCTGTCATAGTGTTTACAGATGACAGTTCGGAGTTTGTTAAACAATAGAGAGCATACAGGAAGTGTTTCATACAATAGAACAATTTGAGCAAGCAACAGAGGCAAAGGTAAATCATGTTATGAGAACATCGTGTCATAAGGGCATGGGTTAATAGTCAAGAATACAGGATAGGAGGGGGTGAATTAGACAATTTTAATCGTAAGAGGATTTATTGTCCAAGTTAATTGTCACAATTAAAATGAGCAGAAATCTTCTTCAAAGTGAGTGAATTAGAACTTTAAATCTTGAGGGTGCATAACAGAAGAGTTATAAGTTCTCGCTGGCTCTTAAATGATTTCATCAGTCAATTACAAATTTACTTTTAACTGGTACAATACCCGGGGAGAGCGGATAGGGAGACATTCAAATTAAAAAGAACTATTGGACGTTGTATGGCATGAGGATGTCCGCCATGGCTGTGGTAGGCTTATCATGGCCGGTGGGCCTAGTGAAGGTTGTTCACTCACGAGTAGGACTCGAACTCAACTGCTTTCTCTCGCATAGTATGTGCATTCTTATTTGCCCTGCATTGCTGTGGGCGGGGGGGGGGGGGGGGGGGGTCTGGCTTGTCTTGCCTATGGGTGGCAAGTGACGTAACCGCACCATACTAGTTCTCACTCTACGACACCTCTCCCCGGTGTACCTGTTGACATTGAAACGGATTCAGTACACGTGTGCTTGGATCATCATATACCAAGCAAAAATGAAAGTGGCTCGAACTACTTCCCAAAAACCCATGAATCAGGAAGACAAGGTGATAGCTTGGCAAAATCTGCTCTACTTTCTGCACATTTACTTCACTGCTTAGCCTTTGTTTGAAACAATATATTTGTCTGTGACAAACTCCCCTCCAACTGACTCAAGGGTCTCCCGAGCCTTCCAGAATTTAAAACTGATTTGAACAAGGCCATTAACATTCAAGAAAAATTATCAAAACAAAACCCCACTGAAAATTACTCTACCCAAAACAAAGTCTCTATGATCCTTGCGAAGCCTTGTTCGCCCCCAACAAATGTGAACAAGACTTAGACTGAAAATTCATATGAAATAATCAATACATTTAACAGCAAATGGAAACTGGTGAACAGTTATCGATAAAAACTCAAATTCACATCTCAAACTCATCAAAAATACTCTTTATCAGTGAACACATGTTAAAATATTCCAAAAAGATAATTAATCATCAATCGACACTACACATGTCTGTATTCATGATATATACATACTTTATATATGTACATGAAAGAATATTACAAATCTTATTAAAAAACATATCATAAAGGACTGTGACTTCCAAATTATAATTTATACAACAGAAAGTAACTTTTGTATTTAAAATACTTACTTCTTCTAAATCCTACAGTCCATGCAGTGGATGCAGTCATCGTACAAAAAAGAATTAATGCTCACAACTGTCAAGCTTACACTCTGGCTCATTCACTGGACTCTCAGTCTGAAAGAGATCTAAGATATAGTACTGGTAAACACAATATATTATACATTCATCATGATCCAACCTCAAAGCGACAGTTTTTAGCCCAAAAAAAAAAAAAAAAAAAAATAACTCAAATTACCTAAAACAAAAGTTTCACAACCTCTGAAAATCAAAACATGTACACATATCCACAGAAAAATCATGAGTCAAAAGAAATACACAAAACAAATGTATCATGACCATTTTACACAGAAAGAAAAAAGTCATCATAAATGTTATTAGTCATAATATTCTCATATTGCTATATCACACTAGCAAAGTGTTTACTAACCAAGGTACTAGTGCATAAACACAAAAAAGAGCTGTGTCAAAAATTAAATAATGTGCATCACCATCAACAGTTAACAAACTGAATCACGCTTACAAAAAGTATCATAGCAAAACAAAGCTCTGTTCCTCCACTCGGAACACTTCTGCAGGCTTCTGCAGATATCCATGCAAAAAACAACAAAATGGTACCATTACAACTACTCATTTGAGCTATACCTATACTCTGCATTAGGTAAGGCCTGCCTGGGATCACCGGAACCACTCCTTGCGTGGGGGTGTTTCCCTGACCTCCGCGTTCATTGTATGAACTCTGGCGGCGGTCTTCCTCAAAGACTTGCTTGAGGGCAAGAAAGCCACCTCTCCTAAGGAAGGATTCGCCAGCAAAAGAATTTGGCCTCCTTTCTGCCCCTCCACCAGGGTCAGGTAGGGTATAAAAAAACCTCAAAGCAGAACACCAGTCCAACCAGAGGGTGAAAAAAGAAAACAATTTTTCAACATACACAACGGAAATGTCCAAATTCCCAAGTTTCAATCAGCACCTGCCAACTCACAACAAGAGACATCAAAAACCCTAGGGGCATCTCGACGCACAAGTACAGAAAGTTTCTCTCTCTCTCTCTCTCTCTCTCTCTCTCTCTCTGAGACGGTTTTCCCAAGTGTGCCCGCATGACGAAATTGTCATCAGGGTATTGTTTTCAAATTCTCCATGCCCATTTATTCAAATTCCAATCTGGGCAAACAGCTGACACATCGCTCGCATCACAACCGAAAACAAGCTTTCTGACAGAAGTTTCACAACAGAGAGACAACCTACATACAGTGCTTTCACAACAGCGACATTCCCATCTTGTGTTGTCTCATTTATTTTGCTCACACTTAAACTAAGCCAATCTCAAACTCTTGCAAACAAACAACAATCATTCTAGAACACTTATTCACCCAAGCTGACCTACATCACGCAAACAAAGGCTCTTGCGTTACCACTACATCATCATTATCTACTTCTCACTTCATAGCCCTAAGCCATATAAGCCTGGTCTTCCACTTCTTCTAGTGCATTGTGGAGCCCAGTTAAAAGTTCAGTGAATTAATCTCTCTAGGGTAGAGCAACAACACCTCACAGAGAACTAATTCGAAATCGAAACTTCCTAGTGCAATTACAAATAGGAGAATCATTCTGATCATATCTATGTTAAACCTCAATTAACAAGAAATACAAGGCGGAGAAGGTAAATTTACGTTAAAACTGAACTCCATAGAATTTCTCCAAAGTCAAAACTGTTCACAAATTATGTTAAACTTTATTCAGAACATAAAAAAATTTTCATAACCTGTTACTAAGGTCAATAAAAAAACCTCTTCAATCAATTTCCAAAGGAAAAGAAAAAACTTCAAAGGAAAACTTTCTTATTTCCCTAAGGAACAATGATCAGCCAAAAAAACAATTCTCTCGTTTTTTTTTTTCACAGAACTATCTCACAAAGCTCTGACACTACCAGACACAAAAGAAACAAACTCTCATTCAGCCATCGCCACATTTTTTTTTTTGTGAACACATTGACGCCGCTCCTGCGCGTGTGCAATCTCAAATTCTCTCTCTCTCCCCCACCCCTCTCTCTTTTTCAAAATACTGGAGGTTTAAAGAATTATCAATGGCAATAAATTATGATCAAGAGCGAATTCAAATATTTATTTTACATAAACAGAACTATCACTGAAACATGTATTTAAGAAAATGGCTCAGGATCGTAGATGGTCTTATTGCTTCTTGGTATTTAAGCGAGGTATCCGTCCTTATGAAGACCGATGATGCGACCTCACTAACAGCCCCCACTACCAGAAAAGTCCTCAGGATCTATAAATATGTCATAAAGACGCTCTATTAATAGAGAGCAAATATACGAAAATATATCAACAAAACTATTTAACTGCCAGTTAATATAATAAATGCATGAAGCAAATAGGAACTCGAACGAGCAGAATAAAACAAGGCACTTCACAAATATAAGTAATTAAACCGGCAATAAATACTAAACTTTAAATGAAAACAATATGGTTGGTCCTTTGGATGATATTTTATGGTTCAGGTTAAGGAGACAATTCATTCAAATTGAAAGAGTAACTCGAGTGAAATTTACAAGGCACAAGCATCAATGTGGTTTGCAACTTACCTCCACTCTAAGCAAGCCCCTCTAGATCAATTGCAGCTGTCGTTAATTAAAAAATCGATGCAACTCCATGGTATAGTAGCCTCAAGAAGTAACCCAAGGGCTCGCACTTCCAAGCAGGATCATCCTCGACCAACGGTCACACTAGTCACTTAATGCTCCATATTAAAATTTACGCTGGATCGGTGAAAAATATTAATGAAGAGTTGACACGTCCTTCTCAGCTGCTGAGTGAAAATGCACTGCCGTCTTCAAACGCTGGGACTAGAAGTAAACTTTTGAGGTGAAGTAAAGGTTTTCGTTCAGTCTCAAAACTCTAGTATTAAATTATCATTTTAAAGGAGGAATTTTATAGTTGCAAACTATTGATGCTTTCACAAACTTAAAACATAACATACTGAAACTGAACGAGTCTCCAAAGCAAGAACACGAACTAACCATTATAAACAATTTAAACTTTTCCCAAAACCAAAAAAGAAACTTAGAATTTTGAAACAAGCAAAGTAGAAAATCAAGGACCATAAAGGAAGGACACTACACTCAAAAGTTAAAAGTTAAAAAGAACAAAGTGAAAAAGTTTCACTTTTTTCAACATCTCTCTCTCTCTCTCTCTCTCTCTCTCTCTCTCTCTCTCTCTCTCTCTCTCTCTCTCTCTCTGCGCGTCTCATACATTCACGAACAGGGACTCACATGGGTCGAATTCTGCTGACCCAAACTCTCCAATAATCACCAACATTTTTCTACCCCGTATCCTTCTTGCATCTCTTAGTGAGCAAAGAACTTAAAGCTAAATACACCAGAAAAAGAAAACTAAAAAGAAAAAAAAAAAAAAACATAGCATGCAAAAAAAAAAAAAATACTGAAACCAGAAAAAAACTGAGTTCAAAATCTTACAATTACGTCCTTACCTTATACACAAAACAAGTATTACAGCATAAACAGACTACAAAAACAGAAAAAAAAAAAAAAAAAAAAAAAAAAATCACACGTACATAACAACATGTCTCATTTGATATTTGAGACGAGTCACTGAGACTTACATAATTTTGAAGGGCAATTAACTAGTCTCTTATTGGTCTTTAAACATACACAAAGCCATTAAAATACTATGCTTTATCTCATAGGTTCACTAAATCACTTAATTACAATGAAATCCACCTTTTACGTTAAACTTTGACACCAAAAACACACCTTTTTTTTTTCTAACACAATATAACATAAAACATAACCTTTTCTTATCAAACATTAATTAACTAACGAAGGCAACGGTATGGCTACTCATTGTCACCTCCTAACCCAAAGTTTGTTTTGTTAATATGATTCCTTAATACTCAAAAATAAGTAAATAACTTGAGAACTTATTACATGAATCAGAGTTTATTGCTTGGCTAAGTTATTCTTCAGCACATAGGGCGCCTGTCAAGGCTTATGCTGACATGGTGTCCAGTTCACCTGGGTCACATGTTGGCCTATCAAATCTTTTAACACTTCTGCTAAAATTACCGTGTCACCAATATCTGGTTTTACAATCATTCCGATCATTTACTTTATTCATTGACACAAACAAACGAAAATCTATTGCAACTTGTTCGCCATTTCTCAAATTTTTCACATTACTTATTTGTTCTCGGGAGTTAAAAGGATCTGACAAATACATAAGAATTCAAAGACTCTTCTTTCTACCATGTTGCCAATTAGTACCTAAATACAGTAATTTTTTGTTTACTTGTCATGATTTTCCCAAAACACACAATCCTATACAGTTAGAAAACAAAGATTTAATTCTGACCTTCAAGTAAAAAGAAATTACGTTACTTGCCAAGATCTTAGATTTCTTTCCAACACACATAAAAAAAAAACTTATTCAAGATGTGCTCTTTAACAGTGACTGTGACATCATAATGCTTACTCAGTGAATTCACACGTCATCTCATTCGCTTCACTCATTTTCATTCATGTCAGCTGACTCCAATCGGGTACCCTTCAAATTTGAAATGCATTTGCAATCCCTGTTAAATCATTTGACATTACTTGCTCAAAATAATTTGTTAACAATGCTTGGTGTCATCAATTAGAATGAACACTGGTAAACAAATCACTTATGACAAAGAGTAACTAAAAGAAACTAAATGCAAGAGCTTTATATTTCCTACGTGGCATTACTAATTTCTTAACAACTGTTAACAACTGAACTTACTTCTGTTATTACGTTAACAAACGAATCTTCATTATTGAGGATAATCTCAGACAAAAACTGACTAACAATAGCTTAACTCTTTCTTTTAAAACATTTCATAACGATCTAAGTAGGCTACTGATCGACAACACGGAGTATGACGTAAGAACAAATATTGTGACACAAATTTCCCAAATTATCAATGTACCTAATTTACATTTCTTTCTCCACAATTTTACTATGTACATACTCAAAAAGGACCTCATAAACTACGTCCTAACACTTCTCCCGAATTAAACAACTTATTATTGTTAACACAGAATAATCACAACATGTGACTTTACTTCATTCCCAAAAATATACATTTAACATATTTACCCACGAAGGTCTCAAAAAACAAACTTAAACTACTATAAACCAAAGAAACTATGCAATGTAAACTTATAGTTCATACAGCCAAAAAAAAAAAAAAAACTATTTTTAATTTAACCACACAGCAACAAAATCAATCTGATTTTCTTCTTTTGTGAAAAGAAAAGTTAATCTTTACTCGAAGCTTTAACACTGAAAACATTTTACTCGACTATTTTCTTTCTTCAATGAAAACTATTGTTCTGTTATTAATTTTAACATTACGTAAAGAAAACAGAATGATAGCTTCGTTACTCTACACACTATTACAAAATCTCAGAACTTATTAGTTAACCATGAAACTACAGATTTTTTACCACGTTACTTAACTTATGTGTGGGTTGATTGCTGTGGGTCGCCTTGAGTCCCATGTCCTACAGTTGCTGTCTGGGACCTCTTCCAATTTTCGGGATTGTCCTTGGCCTTAGTGGGTGTGATATTTCTATCAATGCACCCGCTGCTGCTGCTTCAACGACGAAATCCTCTATGGTTAGGGTAATTAGACACACTCCCATTGCTTCTGTTGACAGGGTCCATAGTAGGGTCCTGGGTCGCCATTTCGGACGGTGAGTTTCGATTCTGTTGCTCTCGCAACGGAAACTGACCAAAATGACAATTCTAGGCGTACCGTCTTCTCTTCCAACAGGAACATTGTCGTGTCACCCTCTAGAGGACGGGTGTGATTCCATACAGTTTCCTCCCATGGCTGACGCCTGTTTTGGCCTGCTCGTTTCGACGGAAGGGTGCTAAGGTCTCCTCCCTGCAGGTCCTCCGTGGGTGACTGGTTCACAAAACTCCTCATAGCTGCTACTATTCTCCGCATCATCGTCAGGATTTTCTTCTTGTCTTTAACTTCTTTAGTTTTGTTCTTCAATTTCTTGTTCTCCTGCGTTTTTCCTTTCCGCTTCTCATGAAATGTCTCTTTCTTGCTTCTCGTGTTTCATCTTCATATCTTCTTCACGTCCAAAGTCAATTATTTTGGTAGCTGCTGCACTCAATCTTTTTCTCATAATCACACTTGTTTTTAATCCTCTTTATCCCACCGTAAAGCCACCAAAATTTGTCATAAGGGCATGGGTTAATAGTCAAGAATACAGGATAGGAGAGGGTGAATTAGACAATTTTAATCGTAAGAGGATTTATTGTCCAAGTTAATTGTCACAATTAAAATGAGCAGAAATCTTCTTCAAAGTGAGTGAATTAGAACTTTAAATCTTGAGGGTGCATAACAGAAGAGTTATAAGTTCTCGCTGGCTCTTAAATGATTTCACCAGTCAATTACAAATTTAATTTTAACTGGTACCATACCCAGGGAGAGCGGACAGGGAGACATCCAAATTAAAAGAACTTATGGACGTTGTATGGCATGAGGATGTCCACCATGGCTGTGGTAGGCTTATCATGGCCGGTGGGCCTAGTGAAAGTTGCCTACTCACGAGTAGGACTCGAACTCAACTGCTTTTTCTCACACAGTATGTGAGTTCTTATTTCACCTACATTGCTGGGGGTGGGGGGTGTCTGGCTTGTCTCACCTAAGGGTGGCAGGTGAGGTAACCGCATCATACTGGTTCTCACTCTACGTCCCCTCTCCCCGGTGTACCTGTTGATATGGAAATGGATTCAGTGCACGTGTGCTTGGATCATCAAATACCAAGAAAAATGAAAGCGACTCCAACTGCTTCCCAAAAACCCATGGATCAGGGATATACGGTGATAGCTCGTCAAAATCCCCCTTACTTTCTGCGCATTTACTTTATTGCTTAGCCTTTGTTTAAAACAATATATTTGTCCGTGAAAATTGAAATGAATGGCCAATTGAATATTTACAACATAAGAACAAATGCACTGTATTAGGAACGTGACTATACAATGATTATGAAGAAATAGTCAAAGGAAACTGGGATAAACTCAGCAAAGTTAAGGTAAAAGTAAATATGCTCTCAAACAGATTTTCATCTATGTATCAAAAATGTCATGATTAATTTCTTAATCTTAATTAAAGTGTGGTACATATGCCACGTGTTTCCATTGGTAAACATCTTTCGATAACCTGTGGTGTGGAACGTATCAGCCAATTAAGAGAGAATCCATTTACCTTCAAAAAGTGAAAGAAGGCATAGGTATGGTCGATATGTATTACAAGGCAGCAGCTATTTCAACGAGCACATATTTGAATAATACTCATTCAGAAAGTTATGAAAGGCAGCTAGCCCTTTATTTTACAAGTAATAGAATAAGTCATATATTTCTTTTGGGGAATTGTCATGATGTATCATACTCGGGTACTCCTTTCTCTAATTATATTGCCGATACCCTAAGGAAATTGCTAAAAACGGCCAGCTTTCCACATGTTAAAAGTAAAAATTTTTAGAGGTCTATAATCCCAATACATATGCCTATTGTATTGGAGAGATATCCACTCTTTAACTGAAAGGATATAATCTATTGTGTAAATATTTTGATTCGTACCAGAGAGGTTTTATGTACAGATATTTGTATGAATCATTAGCCATAAAAGAAAGGCTTAGAATACTTAATATAAGAAATGATGATATCTGTAACAGGTGTATGGAAGTAGAAAATCATTTACATGTTGTATATTTTTACGTATGTTAAACCCATCGGGGAGTGGTTTCAAAACTTAATTTCCGAAATATGTATAGTAAAAGTAGAACAACCAATAAAACTTTTGATGATGGACTACACATGTAAAACCAAGAAACAAGTAAACACAGTAAATGTTCTTCTCTTTGATTATTTAAATTGTATATGGTATTGCAGATATGATAATGTATCTTCTTCAGAAAGAATTTCCTTATCAAGATAAAAAATGAAATACGCCAAGTGGGTCCTATCAAAATCATACGATATAGAAAAACATTCTACCCGCCAATACTTTGAAAATATTTAACAAGCTTACTGTGTCATTACTGGTAAAGTAAAGCAATAAAGTTAATATTTTTATTTTGTATTAAGTATTATAGGTAATGTAAGATATATATTATAAAAGTATAATATCTGTGTACATAGATAATTGCTGTATATACATACGTATACCAAGAAACTTTCCCTAATTTTAGGGGGTAGCCGACATCAAACAAATAAAAAAAGGGGCCTTTCCTGTCTACGCCTCTCCCAGCATGACGAAGGACTCAACCGAGTTCGGCTGGTACTGCTAGGGTGCCACAGTCCACCCTGCCTTGTTATCCCCCACAGATGAAGCTTCATAACGCTGAATCCCCTGCTGCTTCTATCGCCGCGGTCATCCGAGGCAACAGGAAGAAGCAGCAGGGCTTACCAGAACTGTGTCACAATCGCTTGATATTCATTCCTATTTCTAGCACACTCTCTTGCCTCTCTCACATCTATCCTCCTATTACCCAGAGCTTTCTTCACTCCATCCATCCACCAAAACCTTGGCCTTCCTCTTGTACTTCTCCCATCAACGCCTGCATTCATCACCTTTAGCAAACAACAATTTTCAATTTTCTCAACATGGTCAAACCACTTCAAAACATTCATATCCACTCTTACTGCTAACTCATTTCTTACCCTCGTTCTCACTCTCACTACTTCGTTCCCAACCATATCTATTCGATATTGCTGTCTCTCCGTCACTTTCATTCCCCACAACTCCGATCCAGACATCAAAATTGGTATAGTAACTTTCTTATAGAGAACTTTCTTTACATTCATGCCCAATCCTCTATTCTTTACCACTCCCTTCACTGTCCCCCAACACTTTGCATCCTTCATTCACTCTCTCACGTGCATCTGCTTCTACTCCACCATTTTCTGCAACAACAGACTAGAAGTATTGGTGTGCTACTGTTATTAACACACATTGAGTATGTGTTGTTTGAGATGTTGAGTCTTGAAATAAAGTCAAGCATGTTAACTTTAAAAATTGTTTATTCTCTAAAAACAACAGCGTTAACATCTCCACCACAGGAGTATAGCTGGTTTGGTCGGATGACCAATTCAGGTGAAGTATAGATAAGAACTGCCTAAAATAACGATATCACAGATATCGTATATTTAGTTATTCCAGCATTTAAACACAATATGTAAACTTTACATTAGTCTAGGAAGACACCTGCATCCGGTGGCAACACAATCTTTCACACGGTATGCATTTGTGTTTATGCTTTAAAAAAATATTACATTGCTGAGAGATGTAAAATGCATCCTGTTATGATTTTGTCTTCCACAATGACATATTACGTCATGTGTTTTAAACATGTAATAACTAACTATTACAGAAGTACTTAAACTGATCCACCTCATCAAGTAACTCTCCATTCAACATTTCATTCAACATCACACCATCTTTTCTTTTCGTGCATCTCATAACCTTACTCTTATCCACATTAACTCTAAACTTCCTTCTCTAATATAACCTTCCAAATTCTGTTACTAATTGGTCAAGCTTCTCTTCATAGTCTGCAACCAATACAGTATTATCCGCAAAGAACAACTGATTTACCTCCCATTCATGATTATTCTCGTCTACCAGTTTCAACTCTCGTCCAAGCACTTGGGCATTCACCTCTCTCACCACTCCACCAACATACAAGTTAAACAACCATGGCAACATCATACATCCCTGTCTCAGCCCGATTCACCAGAAACCAATCGCTCACTTCATTTCCTATCCTAATACAAGCTTTACTACCTTTGTAAAAACTTTTCACTGATTGCAACAACCTTCAACCAATTCCATATAACCTCATCACATTCCACATCGCTTCCATATCAACTCTCATACGCTTTCTCCAGATCCATAAACGTAACATAAACCTCCTTACATTTTGCTAAATATTTCTCGCATATCTGCCAAACTGTAAAAATATGATTTATACATCCACTATCTCTTCTAAAACCACCCTGTACTTCCAAGATTGCATTCTCTGTTTTATCCTTAATTCTATTAATCATTACTCTACCTTCCTCTTTTCAAACCACACTCAACAATCTAATACCCCTTGAATTACAGCACTTGTGCACATAACCCTTACCCTTATATAGTGGAGCAATACATGCACAAACCCAATCTACTGGTACCATCGATAACACAAAAGACATATCAAATAATCTCACCAACCGTTCAAGTACAGTCACACCCCCTTTCTTCAACATCTAAGCTCTCACACCATCCATATCAGATGCGTATCCTACTCTCGTTTTATCTATTGCTGTCCTCACTTCCTCTCTTGTAATTTCTCTCTCATTCTCATCTCCCATCACTGGTACTTCAGCACCTGCAAAAGCAATTATATCTGCCTCACTATTATCCTAAACATTTAGTAAACTTTCAAAATATTCCACCCACCTCTTCCTTGCCTCCTCTCCTTTTAACAACCTTCCATTTCCATCATTCACTTTCTCTTTAATTCTCAAACAATCCTTCCTTAATCTCTTCACTTCTTTCAAAAACTTGTTCTTATTATCTTCATATGAACGAGACAATCGCTGACCTCACCTCAGGTCAGCCGCCCTCTTTGCCTCAGTTACCTTGCGCTTTACTTCCATATCTTTCTCTCTATATCTTTCATACTTCTCTACACTATTACTCTGCAGCCATTCTTCAAATTCCTTCTTTTTCTCTTCCACTTTTACCTTCACTTCTTCCTTCCACCATTCACTGCCCTTCCTCATGCGGCCTCCAACAAACTTTTTACCACAAACATTATTTGCAATCCCAACAAAATTTTCTTTTACTAACTTCCACTCCTCTTCTAAATTACCAGTGTCTCTTACTTTCACTCTGTCATATGCCATTATCAACTTTTCTTGATAGTCACTCTTTACATCCGATTTTATTAACTCTTTAACCCTCACTAGCTACCTTTTACATGCCCCTACTCTATTCCCTCACTCTTTTGCTACAACTAATTTTCCTTCTGGCAAAAAAAAAAATATCAGACATACTGTTAACCATACCCATAAACACTTGCAGGTCTTTCCATATTTCAAAAAGTCTTTTAGTTATCAACACATAATCCATTAAAGCTCTTTCTACCATTCTTCCATTTGCCATATTTTTATCTTTCTTTGTAATATATATATATATATATATATATATATATATATATATATATATATATATATATATATATATATATATATATATATATATATATATGTACCAAATGATATCCGGGTGACTTGGCGAAATTGTAAAAAAAATGTGATATCCTAAAGTAGATACCTCTGTATTATGATGACTACCCAGAGACCAAATTCCCGATGCTGGAAGGAGGTGAGAAGTGTTTAAGATAATGATAAAAAGCAAAAGTACCCTGAAACCAGTCAAATAGTCACTTGATACACATCCTTAAAAATGCCTTTAATTTCTCGCTGTCGTCTTCAGAGGAAATTTGATATAAATGGTATTGATTCTATATCTCTCTAGACTACGTCTGTGCCTCAACTGCTGTCCATTTGCCTTTTCTTGTCAAAATGCATAATTCTCCCAATACCGTTATTAGGAGTGGTACAGTGGATTAGGGGTCGATACCCTATTCATATATTTGGTTAAGTACAAAACCATCCTATGACTACCTCTCTATAACACCGAAATGAAAATATCCATTTCATAATATAGCCTTTGTTTATTTAGTCTATGTCAACTTGGGTATTTCTTTTCTTTTTATTTGGGAACAAACACACATTGCAAATCATGAGGTATTACATAGTTTGAATTGATAATGATCAATTTATTTCTAGTTTATGAACTTAATTTGTGGTATATTGGAGCGCTTTTTTAACGATCATGTTAATGATGGCCGTAAACTGTTCTTCGCGTATGACCATGTATTCTTCCTATGTTTTTCGTCCTCCTCTTCTTCCACCTTGCATGCTAGCATAACCAGTCGCGCGTTGTTAAGTGTGAAACTTCTGCCCATCTATACTTCAGTTGGGTATAGAGGAACGTTATGTCTGCAAACGTCTCGTTGAGCCCAGTATAAGTAATGAAATGAAGGATGATTTCTGCAATAGTCGGTGGCCCATCTTTATATGTTGCTTCTTCCTTCTTCTTCTTGATCTATTCATATATGAACAAATATTCCGTGGTAGAAGTAAAAATTTTACGATTTTATGCCAGTTACTGACAGCACGTTCAATGGTGTCAGTAGTTTCTACCAATACTCCAGACACCTTGGCACCTACCAACTCTGATGCAAGTTGCTTGACAAGCAGCCACCCTTTGAGATACTACCACTAGCGTGTTATTGGGTACTTTGACTGATCAGAGAGTACTACTTTGAATCCCTCTCTCAGGTTACCGCTCATTTTATCTATGCCGAAGCATATTAAGAATAGTCTGGCCTATTATTTACACATTCTACTCTTGCTTCATTCACTTGACAACCTTGAAATTACCCCCCAAAAATAGAAAAAGAAAATCTTCTCTATGGAGGCAAACGACCTCGCTTTGATTTTTTATATGGCTAATTTGCTTTTGGTAAGTTTAGAAGAGACTCCTTAGCTATGGTAAGCAGCTCTGTTAGAAGAAGGAAACTTGAAAAAACAAACCATTGTTCTTTAGTCTTAGGTATTGCCAAAACCTCTGTTCCATGGTCTTTAATTTTCTTGGGTTAGAGATCTCTTGCTTAAGAGTACGTTCAGGCACACTAAGGTATCTTATTTCTCTTCCTCTTCATATTTTGAAGTGTCCGTAGTTCATATATGAAAAAAATTATTTTAATTTCGTTATTGTTCCTAATCTTCTCTTGTTAATATCTTTATTTATTTTTCTTTAATGGCCCATTTTCCCTGTAAGAGTTATTAGGCTAGTTTAGCGAATAATAATAATAATAATAATAATAATAATAATAATAATAATAATAATAATAATAATAATAATAGGAATTATGATAATGATAATAATAATAATAATAATAATAATAATAATAATAATAATAATAATAATAATAATAATAATAATAATTATTATTATTATTGTCATGGTCATTGCATCCTCTATGGATTTAGTCAGTCAATGGAAAGAGAATATGACAAAATGGCCCCCAGACCCGGTCTTAGCGGAGATGGTAAGTATATTCACACACACACACACACACACATGCACACACATAAAAACACATGCACACACACACACACACATATATATATATATATATATATATAATGTTTATATATATATGCATATAAATGTATATAATTTATATATATATATATATATATATATGTATATATACATATATATATATATATATATATAATGATGAGATGGTTGTTGTTGACTTCCTATGAATGTTTCAACGGTTACTAATTGCTGTCCGAGGTATTGGATAAGATATGGATATTGAAACTGCCTTTTCCTCCTGCTCTAATTGGAATTAATGGATTATTCGAAGAGAAAAAAAAAATGCTGGCAAATGCTATTTGGCCATTAATTGTATCAGATAAACACATGATTCCAAAAAATTTTGCTTATGTAGTTAATAGAGGATCTTCACTTCAAAAGATTCCTTGGACTGAATAACAGATTTACAGTGATATTTGTGTTACTTGTGCAAATTATATTGTAAACCATTATAGAGAAGAAACTATGGTTGTATTTGATGGATATGATGGTAATCCATCTATGAAATATACCTCTCATAATCTGAAGACCTAAGTGAAAAGAAGGAATATCTGTTATCATTAAAGAAAATATGAAATCTAAAAAAAAATAATTTTCTTTCTAATCTTATTAATAAGTAATGCTTTCTAGAAATATATGATGTTAAGATAGATCAGTCAAATCTTGAAAGTATTCTTTCATCCCGAGATTCAAACTTTTCAATTGTTGAAATAGCAACAATCAAATCAGCAGAAAATAAAAAGAAAAAATAACTAGGTATTAGAGAGGATACGGACTTAATGATATAATTTCATCATGTGGAGGAAAAATACCGTAAGATTTTTCTTACATCAGAGAATAGTTCGGAATGAAAAAAAATTGGGGCTTGAAGTTTGTAAAACAATTTTATTTATTCATGCTTTGTTAGGGTGTAATACATCACGATTTCTTCTATTGATAAAAGGACAACTCTGCATAAGTTGATTTGAAAATTTTAATTGTTCTAGCCAGGTCTTTTTGAACTCAAATGAAACTAAAGAGGAAATTATTCTGGCCGGAAAAAAAAATATTAATTGTAATTTATGATGGAAAAACAATATCACTCCTGATAAAATTCGAGTAATAAGTTTTCTTATAAAATTTCCTCAACTACTAAAGCAATATGCCCAGAGAGCTGTCCCCCGACATCTGATTCATTAGCTTTTCATCCCCTGCGTATATTTTATCAGCTGCAATTATGGAAAAAAATATAATTAGATACCAAGAACTATGCTGTTTGTATACAAAGTAGTTATCAAAACATTTTCTCGGTCTAAAATTTAAAACTATATATATTCTTTATAAAAAGACATATCGTACTAACATTACAATGGAAAATTTACGTTTTTCGGCAATATTTTAGAACTTTTGATTAAGTTCAATATTATTTTTTTTTTTTTTTTTTTTTTATTTTTTTTTTTTTTTTTTTGGCGGCCCAAGTTTGTGTTTGTAGTTTTAAAATGTGAATGTATGTCTTTGCCATCAAAATATGGTATAATTTATTAATGTAAGATAATAATCTAGTCTTTGATAAGCAAAATAAGAATATAACGCATAGACTTATATTTAGCCGAAATTGCTGTGAACACTCATTCACAAAAGGTAATTTTATGAAAAAATTAGTGTAATGATATTCCTAGACTTTTGGTATATTATATTTCAATACTTTTGGATCACAATATAACGCAAAAAATGAAAAAAAAATTGCAAAAATTTACTTCCGGGCGGATTTTTTTTTTGGCGTGTGTGGAGGGGGGGGGGGGGGGGCTAGGAGGATTGGCCTTAGGGCAATGTCCCCCACACTTGCCTCTGTCATTTATGGGTGGTCTTTAAACCAAGCATGCTACTTCCGTTATTCAATGGGGCATAACACCAACTTAATTTTAAGGAAGCTGCAACCACCACTTGCATATTCCCAAGACCCAAAAGTCAAGTATCCTAAAACAACAGAAGGATAATAATCACAGCCAAATATAGGACGAGTGTCTCAGCCATCCAGTCAAGGAATTACGTCAATGTTTTGAGAACCTGACTGGAATTCATAGTCCTCAGCTTCTCTTTTGTTTCACTCTAGTGACAATACTTTTCTCCGAAGACATTGTGGTTATATTTTTCTTTACTGTTCATTCCCCTTTCTTACTCACTCATATAATAAAAATTATAATAGAAATAGTATTAATAATAAAATTAATAATAATAATAATAATAATAATAATAATAATAATAATAATAATAATAATAATAATAATAATAATAATTGTATATCAGAAGTAGACTAACTCTTAGACAGGTTTCGTTGAAGATTATTGCTGCCTCAGTGGGATTTATCTTGTAATTTAGTTTCTCAATAGCTCTGATTTTTCTTCTCTTACTAGCTGTATGCCGCTAGTAGCCGTGGTATGTTGGTCATCGGTAAGTCGGAGAGCAAAATGCATGGATAAAATTCAAGAATTTAAAAAATTTTAAAATGTAAACTGTCTAATACAAATTATGATTGAGTTCTGCTGCTGCACATTGCAAGAAGGTACTAGATGTCTCGGCTCATCGTCAGGCAAGAAGTGAGTGGATGTAGGTATACTATTGCTGACTCTATTCATACAGCTCAGTGCGATAATCAAGTCAGCCGCTAGTCACTGTGTCTGGGACAGAGCTAGTCTCACATTGGCCGAAGAACTCTCCAGAATATGGCTGTCACAGTCTGGATGCTACTATGGTCGCGATTGTCAGAGTTAAATGGACAGTTATGCTCTGTTTATACTATATTTCCGCTAGTAGCCGTGGTATGTTGGTCATCGGTAAGTCGGAGAGCAAAATGCATGGATAAAATTCAAAAATTTAAAAAAATTTTAAATGTAAACTGTCTAATACAAATTATGATTGAGTTCTGCTGCTGCACATTGCAAGAAGGTGCTAGATGTCTCGGCTCATCGTCAGGCAAGAAGTGAGTGGATGTAGGTATACTATTGCTGACTCTATTCATACAGCTCAGTGTGATAATCAAGTCAGCCGCTAGTCACTGTGTCTGGGA
This sequence comes from Palaemon carinicauda, assembly GCF_036898095.1. Classification (NCBI taxonomy): domain Eukaryota; kingdom Metazoa; phylum Arthropoda; class Malacostraca; order Decapoda; family Palaemonidae; genus Palaemon; species Palaemon carinicauda. The sequence goes on along the minus strand of NC_090733.1, from coordinate 17,932,896 downwards.
CAGAGCTAGTCTCCCATTGGCCGAAGAACTCTCCAGAATATGGCTGTGACAGTCTGGATGCTACTATGGTCACGGTCGTCAGAGTTAAATGGACAGTTATGCTCTGTTTATACTATATTTCCGGAGGCCACGGCAGCCTCTTTTGCCTGAATCGTAGTTCGCCATGAGATTTTGGCTACTTCTTTGTCTATGTTTGCGTTTTCTTAAGTTTTTGTACGTTTCAATACAGTGTATCATGGTATCCGTGACAAGCCGTGGGAGGAGGTGTAGAGTCAGTGACCCAGGAGGCTTGAAGGCGAACTAAGTTTCAGTCAGCGGGTTATCACGGATAGAAATAGGTTTCATCCAGGCCAGTCGCGTTCTGATCGGTAGCGATACGTTTCATCCGTTCTTATAAAAGGTCTGACACAATTTCCCTTTTTTGACAAGAGGTTACAGGTTTGAAACGTAAATATCGGGCAGCTTTGGGCCACATTTGTGTCTGCAGTATAAAAAAAAATCCCAAACCAGTTGCAATCACTCTATTCTGAGACATGATCATGGGCAGTCAAGATGAAAATTTTGTGTTCGTATGTTTGCTCAGTGCATACATACAGTCTGCATCAACACAAATTTCAGCAGAAGCTGCCAAGAGGGAGAGATAGAGAGTGACGAAGGAGAGTAAGAAGACTAGGATCAACGTGGGTGAGTAAGTGGTTATCAGAAATAGGCGTCAGCAGTTGGGCCACTACTCAACACTTATCACAAGAGAGCTCCGAGCTGAAGGCACGGGCACCTTTCAGAACTATCTGATGAGAGATATATATATATATATATATATATGTGTGTGTGTGTGTATATATATATATATATATATATATAATACTACACATATATATATATATATATATATATCGATTTCTACGTAATTCTTTAGTGAGCTTTATTTTGTCATTATTGATGATGTGTCAATTTAGTGTCTT
>NC_090733.1:17911934-17914434 GCF_036898095.1 Palaemon carinicauda | reverse complement strand
TATATATATGTATATATATATATATATATATATATATAGAGAGAGAGAGAGAGAGAGAGAGAGAGAGAGAGAGATAAACTTACTTTTCCTTAGAGATAGCAAAGGCACATAATTAAATAAAAGCAAACTAACCTTTAACCTTCAAGAAACATTAGAGACAACAACAATCTTCAAATGAAGAAATTCTCTCCTGGAGAATCTAAAAGTTTCAGCCCATTCAGCCAACAGTGTGGAATAATTTTAAAGAATGAAATTCAATAATAATACAAATATCTTATACATATGGGAGGGTTTGCCCCATATCCACTTTTTCATTGTACTTCCCGACATAATAATCTACAGCTCAAGTATCTTGAAAAATAATTTTAGAGTTAAAATTGATCAAGGAAAAATTATTTAAACGATCGCAAGATAATGTGTCTTTCTGCAATGAAAGCCGATATTCTCTCTTTTTTGCTGTCCAACTCTTCATTTCTTGACACAGCCACCCCTCACCACCTTCCCAAGAAAAATTCAAACAATTAGCAATTATCTAATCATATATGTGTAAAGGAATGATTTGTCAGAATGGTACAGTATATAGCAAAACTGGTGATACCTTAATTCAGTGATTTTCGTTCGAAAATCACTAACTGGCAACTCTCACATTCTTCACATTTCTAATGAACCTAGGTTACTGGGACGAAGCTTTTTGGAACTTCATCCAATAAAAGATGCAGTTCACTAGGCATGTTTTTATAGAATTTACGCTATATTTCCTATGTAAATATCAGCTAGATCATTATTTAAAAATTAAGACAATAATCTTTAATTAAGATAGAAACGAAAAAGAAATAAATAACTAATGTCTGGCTTTTTAGCCACCACGGTGACACTCTCACAAGCAAGTCAGCTGCCAAATATGGCCAGAGCTACCCAACAGCTACTGGATAACTGTCTCTCTAGTTAGGCTTATTTCACCAGATTACTTATAAAAAAAATAGATATAACCAATTGTTTTAACATCAACTGTTTATAGGGAGCTAAAAAACACCACGAAGGAGAAAAATGGAAAAGCCATCCTAGGAGGTAGGAGGCAACCGCAGATGACGACGAAGAGCTATGAAGCCAATAGCAAGGCCTAGACTCCGGAGCCATCTTATCCTCATCATCACTATTATTATTATTATTATTATTATTATTATTATTATTATTATTATTATTATCATTATTATTATTATTATTATTATTATTTAGAATATGTTGTTATTGTTATTTGGTAGACTCTGGACATAACACGTGTGGCTGAATATGTCTGACCTGATTACAGTTAACTATTCGTAAAGTAAAAGTAAAATAAGAGAAAGGTAGAATTAAATGTATTTCTAATAGCGAAGATAACTCACCATTACTCTTATTTATTTATTTATTTATTTGTATATTTACTTATTTGTTACTTATACTCCCTCAAACTGAAGAAACCCATTGTCAGACTAGAATTATTTAAGTAGCGTTGACTTTTGTCTGAACTATGACTTGTTATAATTTATAGCAAGTTTTGACATCTCGATCCTAGATAACGTTAGTTTTATACAAGAAACGACACAAGCTACGACCCTAATAATAAAGAAGCAGGATGCAATAACCCTAAGGCCTCCAAAAGGAAAAGTAGCTAGTGTAGAAAGGAAACAAAGAATAATAAAATAATTTAGGAACAGTAACAACATTAGATTAAACATTATCTTTCTATACTATAAAAACTTTGAAAAAAAAAAAAACAAGAGGAGGAGAAACAAGATAGACTGGAGTACCCAAGTGTACTCTCATGCAAGAGAACTCTAACCAAAGACAGCGAAAGACCAGGGTACAGAGGCTATGGCACTAACCAAGACTAGAGAACAATGTTTATATTTCGGAGTATCCTCCTCCTAGAAGAGGTGCATACCATAGCTAAAAACACTCATCTACTCTTTCCAAGAGGAAAGTAGCCACTGGACAATTATAGTGGATTAGTTGACCCCTTGGGTGAAGAAGAATTGTTTGGTAATCTCAGTGTTGACAGTTGTATGAGGACACAGGAGAATGTGTAAAGAATAGGCCAGACTTTTAGGTGTATGTGTAGGCAAAGGGAAAATGAACCGTAACCTGAGAGAAGTGGCCAATATAATACTGCCTGGCCAGCCAAACGACCCCATAACTCTTTAGCGGTAGAATCTCATGGATGGGTGGTATCCTTTCTGTTAAATGCTCCTCCTAAACAATGCACGCTACTATATCCTATGTTGATATTTTGCCCGTGATAACCTGATGACCAAAATTGACATTCTTATGGACAGCCACTTCACCACCTTCAAGACCTCCATTAATGCCAGCACTTCTGATGAAGAGGAAAGTGATTCAACAACAACCGAAGCTGATGTGAATACGATGGGACACAGACACCTACCCCATGATGAGCCGGAATGGTGACAAAGCCGCTCACCACCCACCACTCATTCAATCTGTAAATGCTTCTAAGGAT
>NC_090733.1:17907532-17911434 GCF_036898095.1 Palaemon carinicauda | reverse complement strand
ATATATATATATATATATATATATATATATATATATATATATATATATATATATATACCATCAACGTAACATACACAGCTGGGAAGGTCCCAGATGATATCATCCAAGAGGCGTTGAAAGTGGCCTCAGCATTACGAAAACCCATTAAGGAGTATTGGAAGGTGTATGTAACAACGTTGGTGGTGATGGTAGTCCAGGTTACTGGGCAACCGATAATACCCATTATGGAGGTTGAGCTTGGAGAAACCTTTACTTTGTGCAATAAGGAGGTCATGTCGGTGATGTTTGGAAGGGAGTAATAATCTAGTTCTGTCTGCATGTTAAGGCACCTGTAAATCCCACCACTGCCGCAAACAGTCATCTTCATTCAGGATGATATGTAAGGGTGACGACCTTGGTGTACCAATCGTGTTTCACACAATTGTACATAATTCCTTTTGTATATATTATACTTGTATCTTCGCTCTTCCCTCGCACTAAAACGAACATGAAAATTCATGTCTGGTTTTTGCTCTGTAATATTATCTGTCTTGAGAACTTGTTATGTCCTGTTGCCTTGAGGTTTTGTATATAAGGAGAGTGTTCTACAATAATATAACTCAGTCGTTTCCAACCTCCCTTTGAGTTCACTTTGTCAAAGGCCCATTTCTTCTATTTCAGTGAATGTTTGTTTAGTGGTTGCTAAATGATCCGATTCTAAATGCATTAATCTGCCAAACTCTGGGTTGCTCATATTTTTTATATGGTGATAGACACCGTGTCTGGCGGGATCCATGGGAGTTTGGCGAAGTTTTGGAAGGAAAATTTCTAGATACCATGTAAGGAGGTGGGTGCAGGCTTCTTCCGGTGTGCTGATGTGGAAAGCGATTCAGGTAGTGCAGTTTGAATAGGTTTCAATGAGTAAGAGTTTCCACTGACTAATATTCAGCGGGCGTCGTCAACTTGGAGGTGGATATGTGTGAGGAAATCTGCACAAGAATTTGCAAAGTGACATCAGGAGCACGAAAATTCCAGTTACATTTTGAGCTTCCAATCAAAAATGTGAGTTTTTCATAGCCTTTGATAGCTGCTAGGTAGAAGTTGTCAGGCTTAGACAGACAACGTTGTGTCCTGGAGAGTGTCCTTGGCAGAAGAGAACGTCAAATCACCCGTCTACCAATAATCATACCCGCATCATATAACAAGAAAAGATTAGTGATAGGGGAGGCAACCGTAACAAGTGATGTCCTGCTTACACGTGTTTTGGCCCTTGACAATTGTTTTCACATTCCATCCCAGCGGCCAAGAAAGTGGAGTGTCAGTAAGTATCCTTAGAAGCAGTCAGAGATTGAGTGAGTGGTGTGTGGTGAGCGGCTTTCTCACCGTTCTGGCTTATCATGGGGTAGGTGTCTGTGTCCTCTCGTATTCACATCAGCTTCGGTTGTTGTTGAATTACTTTCCTCTTCATCAGAAGTGCTGGCGTTAATGGAGGTCTTGAAGGTGGTGAAGTGCCTGTCCATAAGAATGTCAATTTTGGTCATCAGGTTCATCATGGGCAAAATATCAACATAGGATATGGTAGCGTGCATTATTTAGGGGGAGCATTTTACTGAAAGAGTACAACCCACCCATTGAGATTCTACCGCTAAAGAGTTATTGGGTCGTTTGGCTGGCCAGGCAGTATTTATTGTATTCGGTAATTCTCTCAGGTTACGGTTCATTTCACCTTTGCCTACACATGCACCAAAAAGTTTGTCCTATTCTTTACACATTTTCCTGTGTCCTCATACAAATGACAACACTGAGATTACCAAACAATTCTTCTTCACCCAAGGGGTCAACTAATGCAGTATAATTGTCCAGTGGCTACTTTTCTCTTGGAAAGGGTAGTTGAGTCTTTTTAGTTATGGTATGCAACTATTCTAGGAGAATGATACTCCAAAATATAAACATTGTTCTCTAGTCTTGGTTAGTACCATTGCCTCTGTACCCTGGTCTTCAGATGTCTTTGGTTAGTGTTCTCTTGCATGAGATACACTCGGGAACGCTAGTTTATCTTGTTTCTCTTCCTCGTGATTTTTTTAAGTTTTTATAGTTTATATAGGATATGTTTAATTTAATGTTGTTACTGTTCCTAAAATATCTTATTTTTCTTTGTTTCCTTTGTACACTGGGCTACTTTTTCTTTTGAAGCCCTTGAGGTTATTGCATCCTGCTTTTTTAATTATTAGGGTCGGAGCTTGTGTCGTTTCTTGTATAAAATAACGTTATCTAGGATCAAGATTTCAAAACTTGCAATAAATTTTATCAAGTCATAGTTCAGACTAAAGTCAATGCTACTTATTTAATTCAAGTCTCCCAATGGATTTCTTCACTTTGAGGAATAATAGGTAAATGAATAAGTAAATAAATAAATAAATATATAAATAAATAAATAAATAAGAGTGGTGATGAGCTATCTTCGCTATTAGAAATATATTTAATTCTACCTTTCTATTATTTTAATTTTATTTTACGAACGGTGAACTGTAATCAAGTCAGACATATTCAGCCAAACGTGTTATGTGCAGAGTCAACCAAATAACAATAACAACACATTTCAAATAATAATAATAATAATAATAATAATAATAATAATAATAATAATAATAATAGTAATAATAATAATAGTGATGATGAGGATAAGATGGCTCGGGAGTCTAGGCCATGCTATTGGCTTCATAGCTCTTCGTGGTCTTCTGCGGTTGCCTCCTACCTCCTAGGATGGCTTTTCCATTTTTCTCCTTCGTGGTATGGTTTAGCCCTCTATAAACAGTTGATGTTCAGACAATTGGTTATGTCTATTTGTTTTGTAAGTAATCTGGTGAAATAAGCTTAACTAGAGTTACAGTTACCCGTAGCTGTTGGATAGCTCTAGCCATATTTGGCAGATGACTTGCTTGTGAGAGTGTCCCGTGACACTGCTAGTTGATGTCCGGTTAGACCCCACCCACATCGTTCTTTATATTGAATACATAACTATGGGGGCTAAAACGTCAGACACATTGGTTATTTATCTCTTTTCGTTTTTATCTTAATTGAAGATTATTGTGTTAATTTTTAAGTAATGGTCAAGGTGAAATTTGGATAAGAAATATAGTCTAAATTCACTAAAAGTCATCTTTAATGAACTAACTCTTTTATTGAGTGGTTTAAAAATTCTTCGTCCCGGAAACATAGTCTCATTAGAAATGTGAAGAATGTGAGGGTTGCCAGTTAGTGATTTTCGAATGAAAATCACTGAATTAAGTTATCACCAATTTTGCTATATACTCTACCATTCTGACAAATCATTCCTATACACATTTATGATTAGATTAACGCTATTTGCTCAAATTATTCTTGGGAGGGTGGTGAGTGGTGGCTGTGTCAAGAAATGAAGAGTTGGATAGCAAAGGAGAGAGAATATCGGCTTTCAATGCAGAAGGACACATTATCATGCATCTTTGAAATAATCTTTCTTTGATTAATTTTAATTCAATTTTTTTTTTCTTTTTAATACTTGAGCTGTAGAATTTAACGAGGAGTTGAAACTTCCCAAAAGATATTTAACATGTTTTCATATTAACATCACAATTCTAATTCAATTCTTAATATTAGGTAGGAGTTTTGATAAATGCATTATACTCATTTATAATTGGATTGATTGAAGTGGCATACAATCAAATCAGTCAGTGGTCAAGTGAAGCAGCATGCAAGCATCACACTTATTATGTCTGGAAGTGCCAAGAAAAATGGAATATGAGGCAAACCAGCCCATATGGATAAGATATTTGTACAATTACTGAATTTCATTCTTTAAAGTTATTCCACACTGTTGGTTGAATGACCTGAAACTTTTAGATTCTCGAAAAGTGAATTTCTTCATTTGCAAATTGTTTTTG
>NC_090733.1:17890032-17892532 GCF_036898095.1 Palaemon carinicauda | reverse complement strand
GAAACAGACCGTGCAATAAATTTATTAGTCGATAATGGGGTGGGTCACTTCTATAAAATTTTAAAGAACAGACAAAAGCAGGTGTCTATTGAAAAATATCTTGTGAGGGGGGAGAAAAGAACTGTGAAAGACGACGACCAAGAGTCTCGCAAACGTAAAAACAGTGATATTGAACGCCATTCTCGAGAGTCAACGTTCCTGAAGTTCTCATGGAGGGAGATTCTCCCTCTAAGCAGTAACCCCCTCCTCCTCCTCCTTCCCCTCCTCTCGTCTCCATCAAGCCAGCAGCGACACTCCTGTAAGGTAAAGTTCAGGTTTACTGTGCATGTATATTGTTAGGTTGTTTGACTGTCAAACAACCTAGTTAAAAGTTTTCTATTTTTAACTGCCCTCTTTTTCTTGGTCAAGGCAGGTGCTTTTTTTTTACTTTTGTCACATTGTGATTGATTTTAGGCAGTCAGGTTTGGGAAGCCAGAGGGACCGTTTCTCGGGATGCAGTCGAGAAAGAGCAGCAGACCCAGCTTTGGAGTGTCTCCTAGTTGGTGGTGACTTGTCCTCAACCTGGTCCTCGAGGTCGAGATGGTTTGGAAGCGTTGTTCTTCGGTGGCAGCAAAGTGGCTGTTGTATCGACACTGTCGTGGTAGTTCCCGCAGTGTTCGATGGACGTCCTCGAGGATCAGGGATTGTTTATGAATGTTTATATGTTGAAAGAGCCAGCGTATGGGCTTGTATTTATTGTTTGTTTAATAATGAGAAGTTTCTCTTATTAATTTGTCATTGTTGCTGCTTGTTGTGATTTTGTTGATTAATTTTGATAATTATGTTTATCGTGTACTTCAACTTCAAGTAAACTGTATTTGTAATTTTAAAGTTTAGCTGATTTTGTGGAAACTATCTTTTGTCTCTGTGCTTCCCAATACCTGTACTCATTGTAATTATTGTATATACTTGTAATTATTGTATATTTTTTTTGTAAAATAAACTAGGTTAAGGTACTTGAGTATTTTCTGTTTTACCCACCCCTTTGGTTGTTGCAGTCCATTGGTTCATTCCAGTCCCAATTCTTGTAGTATTTTTAAAGAACCTGTTGAACCATTAAGGCGGTTCATAAAATTGGCGACCTTGCCAGGATTGGGTCTGTTTTGGCTGATGGTTCTGTGACATCTTTGGGGGTGGGTGAGAGTGTGATCTGAAAAAAAAATTTTCTGATTTTTTTTTTTTTTTGAGTGTGGAGGTGTTAGGTTGTTTGACTGTCAAACAACCTAGTTAAAATTTTTCTATTTTTAACTGCCCTCTTTTTCTTGGTCAAGGCAGGTGCTTTTTTTTTACTTTTTTCACATTGTGATTGATTTTAGGCAGTCAGGTTTGGGAAGCCAGAGGGACCGTTTCTCGGGATGCAGTCGAGAAAGAGCAGCAGACCCAGCTTTTGAGTGTCTCCTAGTTGGTGGTGACTTGTCCTCAACCTGGTCCTCGAGGTCGAGATGGTTTGGAAGCGTTGTTCTTCGGTGGCAGCAAAGTGGCTGTTGTATCGACACTGTCGTGGTAGTTCCCGCAGTGTTCGATGGACGTCCTCGAGGATCAGGGATTGTTTATGAATGTTTATATGTTGAAAGAGCCAGTGTATGGGCTTGTATTTATTGTTTGTTTAATAATGAGAAGTTTCTCTTATTAATTTGTCATTGTTGCTGCTTGTTGTGTTTTTGTTGATTAATTTTGATAATTATGTTTATCGTGTACTTCAACTTCAAGTAAACTGTATTTGTAATTTTAAAGTTTAGCTGATTTTGTGGAAACTATCTTTTGTCTCTGTGCTTCCCAATACCTGTACTCATTGTAATTATTGTATATACTTGTAATTATTGTATATTTTTTTTGTAAAATAGACTAGGTTAAGGTACTTGAGTATTTTCTGTTTTACCCACCCCTTTGGTTGTTGCAGTCCATTGGTTCATTCCAGTCCCAATTCTTGTAGTATTTTTAAAGAACCTGTTGAACCATTAAGGCGGTTCATAACAATATCCATATTTTCATCATTAAATGACTGCAATATTTTAATAATTTTGTGTAGATTACAGTAGAGTACTGTATGTGTAAGGAAAAATTTGTGAAAATTGGTTTTTGTAGATGGGTTGAACTAATTATTTCGATTTTATAACATTCTTATGGGGAAATTCGTTTCGCGATACGAATTTTTCTGTTTACAAGCTCGCATTAGGAACGAATTAAATTCGTAAACCGAGGTTCTACTGTATATAATATATATATATATATATATATATATATATATATATATATATATATATATATATATATATATATATATATATATATATATATTGTTTAGTTTAGTAGAGTTTGGGATTTGTCATGCAAATTTCTCAAGACGACAACAATTTCAGTCCAGTTACAACTGGTATTGATTTTCATATGACTAAGAAGTACATTCAGTTATCTTAATATGCAGTATATTCTTTCTATTAGGACACTTCTAAGAAGAGTT
>NC_090733.1:17880032-17885032 GCF_036898095.1 Palaemon carinicauda | reverse complement strand
TTCCCATGAAAATTTAAAGATGGTTATCCATATTTCTTTCAAATGCAATGTCCCTTTTTCTCATGGAGTGTTCCTTGGAAACAATAATTTGCTCGATCCTCTCCCAAAGTGTCAGTTCCACAATTCAGCCAATGTGATTTATTTACACACGTTAATTGTTACCATCGATCTATTTGTATTTTGTTGTACGTTCCTCACACCCAAACTACAAAAGCAAATTAAACTTATTTTTTATAGAAATATGTATCCTATGAGACTAATGTTTTTGGCAGAGTCAAGAACCACATCAGATTTGCAATGATACAGATGTTCTGGGAAGTAATATCACTGATCACTGATAGTTGGAATTGATTATTTTGTTGAAAAAAAAAAAAAAACCGTTTACGGCCAACAGCACACTTGTCCTCTTTTACCAACACGAGATCTAATGATCTTTTGAAGTCGCCTTTCTTCCTTCTTCGTTCCCATGTGTTGTTAATGGTATAATAACCCATTTTTTGTTATTATCTAGTTATTGAGAAACTATAGTACTTTGAGTTTTATCATAAAAAAAAAAAAAAAAAAAAAAAAAAAAAAAAAAAAAAAAAACTTGCCGCATTCTAAACAACCAAGAATTTTCATTTTGGTTCCTCTACAATTGGAAAATTATGGAAAATTTTAACATTATCCATTATTGATCGAAACATTCTTGACAGTCATGATATTCTCTGCATTATCTACATTTATAATTACACCAAGATTCATATGCAAAATTACCCCTCTTGCTACCTTCAAAACATAATATAAGACTTGTACACCTCAAACCGTTAACATATAAGGCAAAGAAAAAATATTTTCTCTGTTGCCACATATTTTATAAGCACGATCACCTGTGGTATTAAACTAATTTTAGCTTTTTGCGTAACCTCATATCCTTTAGGGCAAACACATTTTTCTTATACCAGTAAATCCTTTGTATCCCAACATTGGGTAACTAAACACAATAAGTACCGTATAATTTTTTTTTCTTTTTTTTTTTTTTTTTTTGAGAGTAACGTTTTCAAAGCCAATGTCAGTTAATGATTCAAAAGCATTTAGAGCCTGTTGTTCATAGAGTTACCTCCCTTAAGCCATACTTATAAATATGGGTGTTTTGTTTATATAAAAGTCTGATCGTCCACTGCATCTTACCATCGTAAATACAAAGACTTTGTTAGACTAGGTCCCCCATTATCGGCTTCATTACCTACACCGAAAGGTATTAGACTGCAATGAACTGGGGCCAGCTGAATAATCACTAATCAGACCTGGAAGTTTGTTTGCCATAACTCTCCCACTCACTACTTTTATTCTTTTAACGACTAAAACTGTCCCATCACTGCCAACTAATTTCATATCACTGACTATCATTTTCTTCAGGTTTTCAGGTCTCCGTCTAGATGTAGAGATATAATTGATTTCACTTACATCATTGGTCCATCAAGTCAGATCCTCTTCAGACACTTGTACAAAATTGCTGGTTTCCATAGCTGGCAACACGTTAAACAAGTCTCCAAAATAATTCAAAGAATAATGAATTAACTGATTATAAACAGCAGCAGAGCAGCCAACAAAGCGACCGAGCAAAATATCCTATACCAATTCAGTCTAACTGTGCATAATCTTCAAGTAGTTATACAGATATCGCTAAAAGGTCTGTTTTACATGTAAATAGTTGTTACTGTTCAAAAAGATGTACATTCATACGGTGATCCTTGTCCATCTTAAGGTCATTAAAAAAAAGAAATATATCAAAATATATTCATTAAATTGTTTGTGCTTTCAATGTGATCTTTTGAGCATTATATAATCTTTGATTTGGAAATTAAGGGTATTATCATTGACATAGCAAGAATTAGGGATATCTATATGTAAATAAAGGTAAATTTTTAGTTTGAGATTCTTATGTCTAATATTGAGCCATCTTTTTATATCAAGATGTGCACACACACACACACACACACACACACACACACACACACATATATATATATATATATATATATATATATATATATATATATATATATATATATATACATATATATATATATATATATATATATATATATATATATATATATATATACATACTTACATATATATATATGTATATATATATATATATATATATATATATATATATATATATATATATATATATATATATATATATATATATATATATATATATATATAGATTTGGGCTCAGGCCATGTCATCCTGATGGAAGTTCCTAATGGGGAGCTTTCTAGGGTATATTTGACTACAGTGATATTCCCAGAGAATTTTACCTTAAGGTATCCAGAATTCTAACTCCTGGAGCGAATATCCCTAAATAATTTCACAGGGATTTCGCATAATATCAGAGGACATATTCTTGACAGGTCAGATAGCTATCTTCACTCAGAAAAGTATTAACGCTTCGAGGGGATTATAGTGACAAGAATCCGAAACGAGAATGAAAAGAGAGCCACTCATAAGGCATCTATCCTATTGCGTTTCCAGTGTGTCTCTGATGAAGGCAGTAGCGCCCTCTTTATTACTTTTCGTGTAGCTCTACTACTCAGTGTTTTCACTTGTATTCTCTCGTTATTTCGGATTTAATTCAACATTTTGATGACTTCTCCGGCCTCTTCTACCTCTGGAAGAATGAGTATTATCTATCTATGTATAAATGTAAGCTCTAGACGTTTTGAATTAAATCAAAAGGGATATTAACGTAAACAAGAGCTGTTGCCTACCGTTGGCATCCTGGATGCTATCGCTCGCTCTTATGGGTTATTTAGTTAGCTAGAGCGACGTTCGCGGTTTGTTAAGCTTTAATAATTTAGTTATTTAGCTCCTCTAGGAATGCTTATATTATACCGTCAGTTTTTAGTTCGGTGATTTAGACACGGGTTGAGGTACTGATCTTGCCCTTTGCGAGGCTTCGTAGCCTAGACGTCTGGCACTAGTACTTTCATGCAGGATATAAGTTTTTCTGAGTGTTATATTATTGAAGCTATAGGCAAATATTTCATATATGTAAGATATTGTTGAATGTTTTTTCCAAGATTGTATACGAGAGAGTTTCGGTGAATTAGGTAATCGATTCTCACCTTACATAGTCTAGTATTCTAGGTACAGTAGTATACTTTCACACATCCCCGATTGTTCTTTTCTCCTCCTGGGGCTAAGTTCAATCATCTCCCTCTGAAAGCCTTTGGCTTAATCCTAGTGGTTCTACCTGTATAATAAGCCAGGTATAACTATTCTAGGATATGTCTGTCCTGTCCTGATAACCAGAGTAACTGGTTTTATGGGTTTGGGCAGAACATCAGAGTTTCTAGTCTCTGGTTTGATTTTTCCTAGCATAGAGAATGAGTCTCCTTTGCTAGGTTAGGGGCGGACACAGGAAGCTTTGCTTCCCTAGTGCACGTCGGAAGGATTCTCTAAGAGACGATTCCTTCCTCTAGTGGCCTAGCAGACTGTCCTGTGTTGTTTTTCTCGGGCTGGAGAATGAGTTTTCTCGGTTGCCTGGTGAAATAACTTCACCTAAATTTGTTCCAGTTTGGAGGAGGATAGCAAGCATTGCCAGTCTTCCTCCCTAATAGACAACTCTTGGTTAGGATGAGCTTCCCTAACTGCTGAGTGTGTCTCTTGCTAGAACAGAGTCTATAGGACCCTTATCCCTTCCCCACCTCTCTTTCTTTTATATTCTTTTGGCCACAGTCCTACTTCCGCACCTAGCATAGGTTAGGATGGAGGACCGGCTCAGCTCTCTGCCGGCTGGCATTACGTGTCAGCCGGCAGAGACCCTTTGTTCTTTGCAGAGTGAACCCCAGACCTCCCTTGGTCTCCCATCCATGGACTCTTTGGAAGCCTGAATACTACATTCTCCCCTTCCATAAGTTCACTCTTTCTGGATGGAAGGTCATATGGCAATGCCGCTTTATAACCTTACATCCAAACTGTTTCTTTGCACCCCTATCCCGACTGCCGGCTTAACAACCAACAGCCGGCTTAACAACCAACAGCCGGGCAAGTAGAGGTTCTCTGGTTCTTGGCTACTGTCGGCGGGCAGGGGTATTATTACCTTTGCCGGCCGGCAGTGGAAACACAGCCCGAATCTCCTAGCCACTACGATTAGCAGCCGGCAGCTGGGTATTGGTGTTTTTCAGCCGCCAGCGGGCAATGATTGCCGGCCGACACACAGTCGCGAATCAGTGAGCTACTGCCTATTAGTTTAAGATAGTATATCTTTGAACTATACAGGGGTAGATGCCTGCCGACACATGCAGGCGCACGCCGGCACGTACCGGCGCGTGCTAACCGGCACAACAGCATGCGAAGTACAGTAGTTGCTATATTTGTAGTGTAGTACACACTGCATTAACAGAAACCACTGTACAGAGCTTGCGATAACCCTAAGTTCTTCATCATACTGAATGTTATCTTGTACAGCCTTTTGTTGAGACCGTACAATATATAGAAAGTAAGTTCTTTCTTTATTCCTTCGATCCCGTATATTAAAACTACCCATTAAATTTCCGTTTAGGAAATTACATAAGGTATTCTAGAATAGAATTAACCTTAGTTTTAATATTGACTGGGCAGGAAATACAAGTATGTGTCTTTCCTTCTTTCTTTTATAGCTTTTGTATATAAGCTAAATATTTCAATATAAGTGGAAAGCCTTCACTTGATAATCATGGATTTTTCTTCTCTTTACAGGAGGACCATCTGAAGTACGAGAGTGTGTTCTGTAATGTCCGCAGTAAGAACTTCTGTGGACATCAGCATTGCAGGAGGCACGCAGCATGCGCAGCCTCCAGAGGTGATCTCCGGTTTTGGGATCCTCAGGTTTGTACAGTATGTTCTAACCTGATTACCGAAGTTTTTGACGACCCGAAGTCGACAGAGTCAAGGGATGCTGCCAGGGAAAAGTTACGATCCTGGATGAGGGTTTTTCAGATATACACCTCAGGCCCCTAGCTTCC
>NC_090733.1:17861187-17864532 GCF_036898095.1 Palaemon carinicauda | reverse complement strand
CCTATCTACCACACTCAGCCAATTAGTATATAGGTAAAATTCTCATTTCTTATGTATACTTTCAACAAATAAATGTTTGTCTAAGACTGAAGATCTATTTTTCAGACTATACCTCAAGGTTAGATTGATGATTCATAGACAAAGCTGTAATCAAGCAGATGTTAAAAAGCGGTGTAATCTTCTACAACTATAAATTTCGCCAAAATAATAGAGATAACTATAAAGTTCTCCTTCTCAACCGTGGGCATTTTTCTATTTTTTTATCTACATATTTTTCTGTTTATATATTTTGCTACTTAATTGTATGTCATCGTATGTTCTGTGTGTATATATATATATATATATGCTGTATATATATACTGTATATATATATATATATATATATATATACTGTATATATATATATATATATATATAAATAAATAAATATATATATATATAATATATACAAATATATATATATATATATATATATACTGTTATATATCTTCATCATACCCTTTGCTTATTGATGCGAAGGGTTTAGGGTTTGGTTAGTCCCTTTTTCCTGGAAATGGTATTCAATTTTTCATTGAATACTCTGTTCTCTTCATCTTTTATTTCATGTGATATTTCCTGCATTCTGATACGTAAATATTACAAATCCTTTTTATAAAGCTAATAAGGACAGCATCATTAAGATACCCCTAGTATGCTAAAGCTTATTTCAAATCCAGTTCAATCCTTGTTCACCATATATATATATATATATATATAGTATAATCATCAGCGTAACATACAAAGCTGGGAAGGTTCTTGATATCATCCATGAAGGAGTATTGGAAGGTGTATGTAACAGCGTTGGCGGTGATGGTAGTCCAGGTTACTGGGCAACCGATAATACCCATTACGGAGGTCGAGCGTGGAGAAACCCTTACTTTGTGCAATAAGGAGGTCATTCGGTGATGTTTGGAGGGGAGTAGTAATCTAGTTCCGTGTGCATGTTAAAGCACCTGTAATCCCAGCAATGCCGCAAACAGTCATCCTCATGCAGGGTGATATGTAAGGGTGACGACCTTGGCCTTGAGGCCTTTTGTCAAAGGCCCCATCTCTTCTATTTCACTGAATGTTTGTTTAGTGGCTGCTAAATGATCCGGTGCTAAATGCCCTAATCTGGTGAACACTGGGTTGCTCATAATTTTTATATGGTGATAGACACCGTGTCTGTCGGGATCCGTAGGAGTTTGGCGAAGTTTTGGGACGGAAAATTTCCTGGGTACTATGTAAGGAGGTGGGTGCAGGCTTCTTTCGGTGTGCTGATGTGGGAAAGCGATTCCGGTACGGCAGTTTGAAAGGGGGTCAATGAGTGAGAGTTTCCACTGACTAATATTCAGTGGGCGTCATCTACTTGGATGTGGAAATATGAGAGGAAATCTGCACCAAGAATTTGCAATGTGACGTCAGGAACACGAAAATTCCACTTACATTTTGAGCTTCCAATCAAAAATGTAAGGTTTTCATAACCTTCGGTAGCTGTTAGGTAGAAGTTGTCAGACTTAGACAGAAAGCGGTCGTGTCCTGGAGAGCGCCCTTGGTAGAAGAGAACGGCAATCACCCATGTCTACCAAAAATTGTATCTTCATCATATACAAGAAAAGATTAGTGATAGGGGAGGCAACCGTGACAAGTGATGGCCTTGCTTACACGTGTTTTGTCCCTTGACAATCGTTTTCATATTTCATCCCAGCGGCCAAGAAGAGTGGAGTGATAGTAGCATAACTGAAGGCGGTGAGTATCAGTAAGTATCCATAGAAGCATTTACAGATTGAATGAGTGGTGGGTGGTGAGCGGCTTTGTCACCATTCTGGCTCATCATGGGGTAGGTGTCTGTGTCCCATCGTATTCACACCAGCTTCGGTTGTTGTTGAATCACTTTCCTCTTCATCAGAAGTGCTGAGGCATTAATGGAGGTCTTGAAGGTGGAGAAGTGGCTGTCCATAAGAATGTCAATTTTGGTCATCAGGTTATCACGGGCAAAATATCAACATAGAATATAGTAGCGTGCATTGTTTAGGATGGAGCATTTAACAGAAAGGATACCACCCACCCATGAGATTCTACCGCTAAAGAGTTATGGGGTCGTTTGGCTGGCCAGGGCAGTATTATATTGGCCACTTCTCTCAGGGTTACGGTTCATTTCCCCTTTGCCTACACATACACCTAAAAGTCTGGCCTATTCTTTACACATTCTCCTGTGTCCTCATACAACTGACAACACTTAGATTACCAAACAATTCTTCTTCACCCAAGGGGTCAACTAATGCAGTATAACTTTGTCCAGTGGCTACTTTCCTCTTGGGAAAGGGTAGATGAGTGTTTTTAGCTACTGGTATGCACCTCTTCTAGGAGGATGATACTCCGAAATATAAACATTGTTCTCTAGTCCTTGGTTAGTGCCATAGCCTCTGCACCCTGGTCTTTCGCTGTCTTTGGTTAGAGTTCTCTTGCATGAGAGTACACTTGGATACTCCAGTCTATCTTGTTTCTCCTCCTCTTGTTTTTTTCTTTTTTTCAAAGTTTTTATAGTATAGAAAGGATATGTTTAATTTAATGTTGTTACTGTTCCTAAATTATTTTATTATTCTTTGTCTCCTTTCTACACTAGCTACTTTTCCTTTTGGAGGCCTTAGGGTTATTGCATCCTGCTTCTTTATTATTAGAGGTCGTAGCTTGTGTCGTTTCTTGTATAAAACTAACGTTATCTAGGATCGAGATGTCAAAACTTGCTATAAATTATAACAAGTCATAGTTCAGACAAAAGTCAACGCTACTTAAATAATTCTAGTCTGACAATGGGTTTCTTCAGTTTGAGGGGAGTATAAGTAACAAATAAGTAAATATACAAATAAATAAATAAATAAATAACAGTAAAGGTGAGTTATCTTCGCTATTAGAAATACATTTTAATTCTACCTTTCTCTTATTTTACCTTTTACTTTTACGAAACAGTTAACTGTAATCAGGTCAGACATATTCAGCCACACGTGTTATGTACAGAGTCTACCAAATAACAATAACAACATATTCTAAATAATAATAATAATAATAACAATAATAATAATAATAATAGTGATGATGAGGATAAGATGGCTCCGGAGTCTAGGCCTTGCTATTGGCTTCATAGCTCTTCGTCGGTCATCTGCGGTTGCCTCCTACCTCCTAGGATGGCTTTTCCATTTTTCTCCTTCGTGGTGTTTTTTTAGCTCCCTATAAACAGTTGATGTTTAAAACAATTGGTTATAATCTATTTTTTTTATAAGTAATCTGGTGAAATAAGCCTAACTAGAGAGACAGTTATCCAGTAGC
>NC_090733.1:17843687-17848687 GCF_036898095.1 Palaemon carinicauda | reverse complement strand
AAATTGTTACAAAATATAGAAAATCCCATCCTTTAAAATCGATAGCAAATCGGTTATTATTTCCTCATACTGAAGCCATTAACAAAATGAGCACTTTCAATTGTGCAACTTTCATGGGCCTAATCTTTGTATTTGATGGTTTGCACTTATTGCTTCCCTGAGTTTGAATTTGACCATTCGCTATCACATGCGAGACACCAATAATCATCATTGTTCTGTCTGTTCTTATTTCCACCAGACCTTAGAAACCCTTCGTTGTTTAGGTGGTTTTACTCCTGAGCCTTTTATTTTTGTTAATACTCATGGTGATACTGAATGTAGGTCTTCTCATGTGTGTCTGTTAGTATTGCTGCGTGGCATTTACTTTTGTTGCATCTTTGAGTCTTTGTTGGGCCACCCTTTTTAAATAGCTTCAGCTCCTCTGGGGTGATGATTTCCGCTGTAGGTCTTTGTTTTGTCTTTATAGAAGTAGTGATTGGTGTATGTAATGCCTATCTAAACCTTCCTTGCTTGTGCTTGTAACGGGGTCTGGGATTGTATTCTCAAGGCTTATGTGCTGGGGAGTTGTGTGTTCAAGAATAGGTTTAGAGGTAGGTATCATGTAGCCTACGCAAACTCTTACAGGCTATAATTAGCATTTATCATTTGGTTTCATTACCCATTTCTGTAGCTTCTGCATTTATATATATCATGCGGGGAAAGTTGTTAGTGATTGAAACAACGAGCCACGACCGAACTATTTTTCAACTCCTCTTAAATCATGTTGTTTGTTTCAAGTATGGGAAAATTGAGTCTAATCATGAATGAAGCTTAGAGACATTTATTTTGAAACATTACAATATCTTTAACGAACATGAATTTCATTAAGGTCTATGAACATATACAAAAGGGTCACAATATTTAGCTTCTTATTGCTCATACGTGTGATCAACTTCTTTTGAGTTCGAAGATAGTACGGCTTATTTTAAAGACTGAATGTCCCAAGAACCTCGGCGAAAACTATTGCCATTTGATGAAGATATTGACTATGTATCAACCTAGCCCTGTATGCAACTAACTCCGGTCTACCATAAGCTCAACACATTTAACAGAAATTTTTTCCGGTATAATTTTAAAGTGATTAGCACTTACGAAATGTTGCCGTAATCCGCAACAACTGGTTATTGATAAATAGAAAACAAGGCCTGTATTCAAAACAGTCGTATATTAAACATACAAGCACATTGATGCAACAGAAACACGCAAACAACTCTCAAAAATCCATCCATTTCTTCTTAATTTGACACTTAGGATTGACAGTTGGATCAGAGACTGCAGGGCCAATTTATTTGTAATAACATTAGTGAATCTTTCACAAAATAGAAGTTTTTTCTCAGTTTGGATATGGTGTAAAAAAAGGGTGTAAGTTGATATGAGGCCTCTTACTCATATAATATAATATATATATATATATATATATATATATATTACCGTAAGTATACGAAATCCATTCCTATGCATAATTCCTAGTAAATTTTCATACTGACTGATAGCTCATTTAATATGTATTATCACTGTAAATTCCAGTAAAATTTCATGATTCCTAAAATCTTGATAATTTTGCAAAATTATGGTAATTTTCTCAGCATAAACAAATTTAGTAGCAAGATGAATAAATATCTGCTACCGGTATTCCATTTATACAATAACACCTCGAATGCTGTTTTAGTGAGTGCCCAAACTGTTTGTGATTAGCAGAGTATAAGGAGGGATAGAATTCATAGATTCATGAAGTTTTAAATCCATTAGAGCAACACCTTACATATATCATAGATGCTGACCAAACATACACAGATAAATACTGTGGCATCCAAATGTACACTTTCATAAACAGACGCAAAGTCAGCATAAACATATATGGAAGCAGATCCTGTTAGCAGGTTTAATGGCACACCAGTTACATCTGATTCATGACTACTGGAACATATTTTCAAACTTACCTAGCATAGCTTGTCTTGACAAGCAAAGCTTTGCTGATCATTGTGATAAACAAATTCTTTCACTCCGTAAAGGTGTCCTCACTAAGGTATGTGCCTGTGTTTTTCTACTGCTAATATATTATAGGTCGATACTTAAATCCGGAGAAGACATTACTCATGCAGAATATCAATATCTTTTACTTAAACATTCTTGTTTGCCTCTTCAGTATTGTACTGGTATTCTGTAATACTTCCACAGGCACCCTTTTTATATAGTCTGTTTTCAACGTTTAATTGGTATTTCTTTTATCTTTTGCAGCAGTGGAATACGCTGGTTAAACTTTTGGAGAAGGTATGGTATTATGATATGCTTATGCAAAATAGTTTATCGTCGTAAATAAATTTTGCAATTGCAAATAAATGCAATGGTTCATAATATGTACATACAAGAAAGACACCCTTTACGTCCGAAATCTCAAAGTTTTTCATTGTGCAATAGCAACTCAATAATCAACTGAATATTGGATTTATTTGTGACAGGTCACGAGGTCATGATAATGTGGTTCAAGTTAACTTTTAATTTCTTAATGACTCAGATCAAAAAATTTTCCCAAATGAACAATATTATTAGTTTTTTAATGAAGTCAGGTATTAGAAACTGGATTCTTTTTCTCTGATAAAACATAAATAGGAAGTTTTTGGACGAAAAGTGGAAAAGTGCCCAGTTGATTACTTCATATTGTTATAGATTTAAAATTTATATTTTTTTTCAGGTCTATGAAAGGTGTTACGATATGAATGTGAGTGGATAGAGAAGAAATGCAAGTTCAAGAAAAAATAATGAAAAATATCTTCAACATCCTGGATATAAGAATTCAGAATATATTTCTGTAATTATGTTGCAAATTTATCATTTTGAAACAAATTGATTCAAATTATTAACTCTTCATTCGTACTTTATTGGATTATGGAATAAAACTAATTATAATTATCATTTTCTTATGTATTTCCTGCTTCAATTCTGTGATAATGTGTTCCTAGGGATTGATTTGATAGGCAAAATCGGAAAATGAATTTTATTGCACATCTACTCTACGATACTAAAATGACATTTGATAATTTTTAAGGGATTCGAAGCTTTGTGTAATATAAAGAATGAGTTTTTATATGAACATCAACATTCTTATCACTTTCTCATAATATATTTAAGAGTCTTAACAGAAGAAGGGACTCATTTACGCCTTGGTTGAGTGAAGTGGCATACAATCTTAGCAATCACCAATCAATTGATACACCATGCAGTCACTACACCCACTACATGTGGATATAACATGTAAAACTAGGTGATGGGAACAACCTACTCATACGTATATGAAATAATAGTCTTTTATTTAATAGTAATTTATAGATATTTCAAACATGAACTTTTATCTAATTTCATTATCCAAAATTACTTGAAATTAGTGTCTGAGAGGTGTAAAAGTCTCAGATTCACGAGGAAGAAAAGATAGTTGAATATGAACTATTCGTGTCTCTTAATGTTTCATGAAGTTAGAATTGAGTTAGTGAGCATTAACATAATCTGTCTCTGACATCTGTAATGAAAATTATGAATAATATATCTCTTTTATATTAATTTATTACACTTTGACAATCAAAAAGTTTCTATCATAGTATTAAATATAACCAATAAAAACTTAAATGATTTGTAATGTTTACATTTTTGGCAGAATGGGTAAATGGGTTGTCACATTTAACATCATGAATCAAGATCAACTAAAAACAATATATGTTAAAGTAATTATTTTTTCGCAAGATTAGATGGTGAGTTTTAGTGGGAAGAATTTTTATCTTTGGATATAGAAATAATATCCTTTTATTTCTACCTATTAACATAAGCCATCCAATATTCAATTTAGACACTCTGAAAATACTCAGATATATACTATTAAAACTTGAGTACCACCAGATTAAAAAAATTGAATTTTTTTTACTTTTAAACAATATTAAAAACTACTTCATAGGAAATTTTATTTTCGGAATATGAATATATTGTCAGAATGGGAAAATATATTTGCGTGAAAAATATTGTATAGCTTTATGAAAGGAATAAATACTTTTTTATCTTTTTCATTAAAGCCAAAGCTCCAATATGACACATCAACAATAAGGATAAAATGAAGCTCGTATAAGAATTGCGTAGAAGTCATTATAATTGGTTTTACATATATATATATATATATATATATATAGAGAGAGAGAGAGAGAGAGAGAGAGAGAGAGAGAGAGAGAGAAATTAATTATAATAAGATTTTAGCTTTTTTGAAAATAACTACTCTTTCTTATTTTTATTCAGGTTTATATTAAGTTTATCAAACAAAAATTACTAAACAATTAAATAAACTTAATAGTTAACAGACGTCATATTTTACATGAAATTTCACACAAGATAATGAGCTATTCCAAAAGAATGACATGGCATATATTCACAAAATAGTAAAGTTCTCAAAATTATATATTGAACTGATAATAAACAATCATAAAGATATTATATATTTAAAAATTTCTATCAAGTGACATTCTGCATCCACTGCAACTTCACCTTCAAGTATATAAATAATCTCACTGTTCATACATTAAACTCCAAGGCTTTCAATACACATTGTAGAATACTTAGGACCAATTTTATAGCATTCACTACATTCAGTAGTCTTAATTTTTTTTTTTTTAATTACAACTGAAAATCTTGTTCAGGTGCAGGACACTTACACATATAAATTGGAAGTATTTTCCCATTTTTACATTCCAACCATAGCCTTCTGGATCATGATCTTTTCTTCGTTTTCATAATTGCACCTGATAAAATATACACAAAGGATAAAAAGCTCATGAATCTGATGTCGGAGGCCAACTCTCGGGGCATACTGCGTTAGTAGTTAAGGAAATGTTATAAAAAAAACGTTGCTACTTGAATCTTATTAAGAGTGATATCGCTTTTTTCATCATCAATTACAACTATTTTTTTTTTCCGGTACGAATAAT
>NC_090733.1:17836187-17838687 GCF_036898095.1 Palaemon carinicauda | reverse complement strand
TTCAAAAATGTAGAAGTTGTACAGACCAAATATATATTTTAAAACCTTATGGCACAGCAATTTTTAGAATATAGAAATCTAATTTTTATGCCATTTTTGTACTATGAAAATGCCTATGATAAGGCGCACTGGCCAATTTTGTGGATAGCAATGTGTTATTATGGTATTTTCTTATTGATTATGTTTTTTCTCATGAGTATAGCAATGTTATATTAAAGTTATTGTAGTCCTATCACATGAAATTTCAGTGAACAGTGGAATACTCCAGTAGAAAGCTTGGTCACCCATATTTTTATCCTCCCCCTGGATTTTGTAATGCATAGAACAATGGGGGATGGTGGATATTTATTGGACTGGATTGGTAACAGGATATTTGTGGACCTTGAGTATGCTGATAACGCTGCCCTTATTAGCAGATCAATACAGGACTTACAAAGCTTGCTTGAGAAATGCCTGAAATATCAAATATAAGAGGAAATAAGAGAAAGACAGATGATGATAACTGAATATGCAATGGTAGGTAAAATATCAGTGGAAGGAAAAATGATTAAAGAGGTGGAATCTTTCACATATTTAAGAACGATTATCTGTACCATGAGATCTATAGAGTTGGATTATAATGAAAGATTGAATAATGCAAATAAGATAATTGCTAGGTTTTGTAGAATTTTGAAATAAAATTTACGGAAATTACATGAACAATCAGTCGTGGTAAGACGGTGAAACAATATCCAACAGATTTTGGAGATTTAGGAACAAAGCCTTCAACTGAACATTAGAAGCTGTATGGCAGGAGAGGATTATAAGTATCACTATCGGAGAGATTACTAGAGTGCCATAAGAGGATGAGAATATGGTGAGGGGTAGATGCACTACAAAAGGTGGAAGACCGTTACTAATATGGCAGAGGACTATAAAACGTGAAGTAAGAGAGAAAGAATGATGAAGCATTGATTTAACAACTCAAGACAGAAACGACGGGCAAAATTTAACTGTCCCTTTGCATCAATAGGCGTATAAAGAGATGATATATATATATATATATATATATATGTATATATATATATATATATATATGTATATATATATACATATATATACATATATATTTATACATATACATATATATATATATATATATACATATATATTTGTATATATACATATATATATGTGTGTAAATATATATATATATATATATATATATGTATATATATATATATATATATATATATTTATCTGTAGATATATATATATATATATATAAATATATATATATATATATATATATAAATATATATATATACAGTGAATATATATATATATATATATATACAAGAGAGAGAGAGAGAGAGAGAGAGAGAGAGAGAGAGAGAGAGTAAGGTTTTCCTGTCTCGTTATCAGCTGCCGACTTCCATCCTTATTACACTGAAAAAAACTTGTGTTCTCTCTACATTCTTATTCTTTATCTGGATGTTAATCTCTGACACAATTTAGCTAGTTCTTTTTGTATGTTGCAAGCGATATTCCCAATTCTGACCATACTTTGTATTCAGATATTCTCAGACTGTATCCTCATGTACGTATCAATAGGTATGTATTGGATTCTATTAGTAATATGTTGGTGTTGTTGTTGTTGTTTTTGTTGTTGTTGTTGGTATAGTTATACAAATTATACAGATGGGTTCAATTTAGATTTTCAGTATATGGAGATCCAGACTTTAAAAAAAAAAATGTAACCAGTAAATTCAAAATTATTTGTGTGCTACAAATTTATGTTATTTCCATTTTCACATTAGCATCAGTTAAATAATTCTGTTGTTTAGTTTAGTAGAGTTTAGGAAATGTCATGCACATTTCTGATGACAGAAAACTTTTTAGTCCAGCTACGAAAAGTAGATATTTACATATGGAGGTTATTCTTTATATTAGGACACTTATAAGAAACATATGATAACAACACTAATGATGCCACATTTCCCAAAACATAGAAGTTTTCTATAAATAGCGATTAGATGATTTAAAAGGATAAGGCAGCAGCTCCAGTGTCTTTCGTATCTCATCCATTTGTAACATATGATCCAGTTTATACACGAAAAGAATTTGAAGACAAAAACAAAGCAACGCTTTGTTTGTTTACCAAAGTATTCTTATTTTATAAGAAAAATTTTTGAGAAAGTTTAAAAAACGAGTGGCACCATATATGTAAAATGAATCTTGTTAAAACAAGTGTCCGCATTTGATAAACATCGTTTAATTTCAGCTGATGATTAAACCTGGTTACCAAGAGAGGATCGGTTCTTGAATTATATCTTCAAAAGAAAAGAATATATCTAGTCATTTACTCACCATTATTTATATAAAGTATCAAGCAACTGGTATTCCTATGGAAATTTAAAGATGGTTATCCATATTTCTTTCAAATACAATGTCCCTTTTTCTCATGAGTGTTCCTTGGAAACGATAATTTGCTTTCGCTCGATCCTCTCCCAAAGTGTCA
>NC_090733.1:17824157-17829157 GCF_036898095.1 Palaemon carinicauda | reverse complement strand
TATGAACATATACAAAAGGGTCACAATATTTAGCTTCTTATTGCTCATACGTGTGATCAACTTCTTTTGAGTTCGAAGATAATACGGCTTATTTTAAAGCCTAAATGTCGGAAGAATCTCGGCGAAAACTATTGCCATTTGATGAAGATATTGACTATGTATCAACCTAGCCCGGTATGCAACTAACTCCGGTCTACCATAAGCTCAACACATTTAACAGAATATTTTTATATAGTCTGTTTTCATCGTTTAATTGGTATTTCTTTTATCTTTTGCAGCAGTGGAATACGCTGGTTAAACTTTTGGAGAAGGTATGATATTATGATATGTTTATGCAAAATAGTTTATCGTCGTAAATAAATTTTGCAATTGCAAATAAATGCAATGGTTCATAAATATGTACATACAAGAAATACACCTTTTATGTCCGAAATCACAAAGTTTTTCATTGTGCAATAGCAACTCAATAATCAACTGAATGTTGAATTTATTTGTGACAGGTCACCAGGTCTTGATAATGTAACCACATTACACAGGCCAACACGTTTAAACGTGTTGGCCTGTGTAATGTGGTTCAAGTTAACTTTTAATTTCTTAATGACTCAGATAAAAAAAAATTCCCAAATGAACAATATTATTAGTTTTTTAATGAAGTCAGGTATTAGAAACTGGATTCTTTTTCTCTGATAAAACATAAATAGGAAGTTTTTTGACGAGAAGTGGAAAAGTGCCCAGTTGATTACTTCACATTGTTATAGATTTAAAATTTGAATTTATTTTTCAGGTCTATGAAAGGTGTTACGATATGAATGTGAGCGGATAGAGAAGAAATGCAAGTTCAAGAAAAAATAATGAAAAATATCTTCAACATCCTGGATATAAGAATTCAGAATATATTTCTGTAATTATGTTGCAAATTTATCATTTTGTAACAAATTGATTCAAATTATTAACTCTTCATTCGTGCTTTATTGGATTATGGAATTAAACTAATTATAATTATCATTTTCTTATGTATTTCCTGCTTCAATTCTGTGATAATGCGTTCCTAGGGATTGATTTGATAGGCAAAATCGGAAAATGAAATATAAAAAAAGAAGTGAAAATTTTATTGCACATCAACTCTACGATTATAAAAAGACTATTGATGATTTTTAAGGGACTCGAAGCTTTGTGTAATATAAAGAATGAGTTTTTATATGAACATCAACATTCTTATCACTTTCTCATAATATATTTAAGAGTCTTAACAGAAGAAGGGACTCATTTACGCCTTGGTTGAGTGAAGGGGGCATACGATCTTAGCAATCACCAATTAATTGATACACCATGCAGTCACTACACCCACTACATGTGGATATAACATGTAAAAGTAGGTGATGGGAACACCCTACCCATACGCATAAGAAATAATAGTCTTTTATGTAATGCTAATTTATACATATTTCAAACATGAACTTTTATCTAATATCATTATCCAAAATTACTTGAAATTAGTGGCTGAGAGGTGTAAAAGTCTCAGATTCACGAGGAAGAAAATATAGTTGAATATGAAGTATTCGTGTCTCTTAATGTTTCTTGAAGTTAGAATTGAGTTAGTGAGCATTAACATAATCTGTCTCTGACATCTGTAATGAAAATTAATGAATAATATTTCGCTTTTATACTAATGCATTACACTTTGGCAACCAAAAGGTTTCTGTCATAGTATTCAATATAACCAATAAAAAATTTAAATGATTTGTAATGTTTACATTTTTGGCAAAATGGGTAAATGGGTTGTCACATTTAACATCATGAATCAAGATCAACTAAAAAAATATATGTTAAAGTTATTATTATTTTGCAAGATTATATGGTGTGTTTTAGTGGGAAGAATTTTTATCTTTTGATATAGAAATAATTTCCTTTTATTTCTGCATATTAACATAAGCCATCCAATATTTGATTTAGACACCCTGAAAATACTCAGATATATACTACTAATTCTTGATTACCACCAGATTAAAAAATTTGAATATTTTTTTAAACTTTTAAACAATATTAAAAACTATTTCATAGGAATTTTATCCTTGGAATATAAATATATCATCAGAATGGGAAAATATATTTGCGCAAAAAATATTGTATAGCTTTATGAAAGGAATACATATTTTTTTTTTTCATTAAAGCCAGTAAGGATAAAATGAAGCTCGTTTAGGAATTGCGTAGAAGTCGTTATAATTGTTTATATATATATATATATATATATATATATATATATATATATATATATATATATATATATATATATATATATATATATGCTGTATGTATATATATGTATATGTATATATATATATATATATATATATATATATATATATATATATATATATATATATATATATATATATATATATATATATATATATATATATACTGTATATATATATATATATATATATATATATATATATATATATATATATATATACATATATATATATATGTATATATATATATATATATATATATATATATATATATATATATATATATATATATATATATATATATAATTGAATTATAATAGGATTTTAGCTTTTTGGAAAATAACTACTCTTTCTTATTTTTATTTAGGTTTATATTCCGAAAGAATGACATGATATATATTTACAAAATAGTAAACTTCTCAAAATTATATATTGAACTGATAATAAACAATCATAAAGATATTATGTATTTAAAAATTTCTATTGAATTACATTCTGCAACTACATCAACTTTACCTTCAAGTTTATAGAAAATTCTTCTTTTTTATTTTGATTGCATCTGAAAATATTTAGCGATTGTTCAGGTGCAGGACACTTACACATATAAATTGGAAGTATTTTCCCTTTTTTACATTCCAACCAAAGCCTTCTGGATCATGATCTTTTCTTCGTTTTCATAATTGCACCTGATAAAATATACACAGAGGATAAAAAGCTCATGAATCTGATGTCCGAGGCCAGCTTTCAGGGCATAGTGCGTTAGTAGTTAAGGAAATGTTATAAAAAAACGTTGTTACTTGAATCTTATTAAGAGTGATATCGCTTTTTTCATCATAAATTACAACTAATTATTTTTTTTTCCGGCACGAAAAATTTCCTCTTTAGTTTCATTTGAGTTCAAAAAGACCTTGTAAGAATGATTAAAACTTTCAAACAAACTTATGCAGAGTTGTCCTTTTATCAATAGAAAAAATCGTGATGTATCACACTCCAACAAAGCATAAATAAATAAAGTTATTTAACAAACTTCAAGCCCTAATTCTAATTGTTTTTCCTTGATATCCCAAATTTTAGAAGAACTTTTTGATTCTGACTTATTTCCTGATGTTATAAAAATCTTATGGTGTTTTTCCTCCAAATAATGAAATAATATCAATAAATCCGTATCCTCACGAATACCTAGTTATTTATTATTTTTATTTTCTGCTAATTTCATTATTGCTGTTTCAACAATTAAAAAGTTTAAATCTCAGGATGAAAGAATACTTTCAAGATTTGCCTGATTTATCTTAACGACAAATATTTCTAAAAAGTATTGGTTATTATTAACATTAAAAAGAAAATATTTTTGTTAATCTCAATATTCTCTTTAAAGTTAACAGATATTCCTTCTTTTCCATTTGATTTTCGGATTATGTGAGGTATCTTTCATAGATGGATTACCATCATTCCATCAAATACAACCATACTTTCTTCTCCATTGTCCTTTACCATATAATTTACATGAGTATCACAAATATCACTGTAAGTCTGTCATTTAGTCCAAGGAATCTTTTGAAGTAAAGATCCTCTATCAACTACACAAGCAACATTTTCCGGAATCATGTGTTTATCTGATACAGCTAATGGCCAAATAGCATTTGCCAGCTAATTTTTGTTTTCCTCTCTGGATAATTCATCAATTCCAACTAGAGCCGGAGAAAAAGGCAGTTTCAATATCTATATCATATCCAATATCTCGGATAACAGTTATTAACCTCTGAAATATAAATTTGCTTATTTGAATATGAAGAAAAAACACGTTTAAATGTGCAAAATCTATCATTAATCGAATGCCAAGTAACATACTACTAATTAGCTACAATGGTAAAGATGGGTTGATTTCAATTCTGAGTACAAAACACCTGAATTCGACAAGTATAAGTACAGAAGAATTGTCATTGACTTTTATATTTCTTCATGACCGAGTGGTTTAGTCACTATCTATACAAGCTTGCTGGACCTGGGTTCGATTCCCGGCCGGTCAAAAGCTCTTTTATTTGTGTGATTTCACCTGGGACCCTAAAACCGAGGTCGTTAAGAGAATCCAGACATTAATGTATCAAAAATACATATGGCTTATTTGAATATGAAAAACACGTGTAAATGGGCAAAATTTATCATATTTATATATATATATATATATATATATATATATATATATATATATATATATATATATATATATATATATATATATATATATATATGTATGTATATACATATATATATATACATATATGTATATATATAAATATATATATATATATATATATATATATA
The DNA here is from genome assembly GCF_036898095.1 of Palaemon carinicauda. Lineage (NCBI taxonomy): Eukaryota > Metazoa > Arthropoda > Malacostraca > Decapoda > Palaemonidae > Palaemon > Palaemon carinicauda. The sequence continues at coordinate 17,824,580 of NC_090733.1, read as the reverse complement.
TATATATATATATATATATATATATATATATATATATATATATATATATATATATATTTATATATATATATATATTATATATATATATATTTATATATATATATATATATATATATATATATATATATATATATATATATATATATAAATATATATATATATATATATATATATATATATATATATATATATATATATATAAACATCTGCACACTAAACCACACACACACACACACATATATATATATATATATATATATATATATATATATATATATATATATATATATATATATATATATAATATATATATATATATATATATATATATATATATATATATATATATATATATATATATATATATATATATATATATATATATATAAACATCTGCACACTAAACCACACACACACACACAC
>NC_090733.1:17816657-17819157 GCF_036898095.1 Palaemon carinicauda | reverse complement strand
CAAGGGTCATCTCCCTTCGTCGTTGCAGTTCCAAGGAATTCATATTCAGGAAACTTACGAGCTATATAACCACCTACGTATTGTAAGCCTCCATCTTCCATCGCTTTCCCTAATGCTTCTTTTTCAGTGTCAAATTCTACATATTCATCATTTTGCAAATCATTAACAAATTCCACTGGCAAAAAAAAAAAAAAAACAGCATTGCCGATAGACTCAGCTCTTTTGAATAGAAGTTTCTTTATCTACAAAGGATGCGCTTTGTTCAACAGGAAAACTGGAAAATGAGCCTGACGTCATAATATCACTATTGCAACTTTCAACGTTGCAGTTTGATCCTAACAGTTTACTGTCTTTTCCTAGAATGTGGGCTCTGACTCGGTGCTTGAATGCGAAGGGTGATGGGTGTTGATGGCATACACCCATCTATCTCATGCAGCCAAAAAAGTGTTCAAGGCCATCTTGATTTAGCCTATAAGTGAGAATATATGATGTATCAAATTTAGCTTTGACCATTTTCAGAAGCTTCATTAGAGAATTGCACGATATAATTAAGCCTTTTTGGAAAGGATAGAGCCTATTGCTTTTAATTACTTTCATTTCTTTAGATATTCGAATCACATCTTGCAACGTTTTATTTTGTAGGTCCAGATTCATCCCATAGGCATTTCTTGATGGCTTCCTATCACGAGGTACTCGAGAATTGAATAAATCGAACTAGGTATCTACAAGATATATAAACTGAGTTGTGGTTTCCCAATGCTTATCTTCAAGCAGACCTTTGTTACCGAAGTACTGAAGGCATTTATATGTTGTTTCGGACAGTAATTGCACCGCTAGTTTAACATTCATGCGTTGCATACCCATAACATGTGCTTTTCTGAGAGTTTATGTGCTTTCCGTAGATCACTTTTGTTTTTCATAATTAACTCCCTGACTGAACCACAGAGAGCAAACCTATCTCCCGACAATACAAATCCATGATCAAGAAAATTATTCCTAATGAGTGTTATTAGGTGCGGTGCATCGGCAAACACATGTATTTCTCTGTTACCATCTACCGGATTAACAAATGCAGAATTGTCTATATCAATGCCTAAGGAATTCCACAAACTGATATTTGTTCATCCCAAGTCACTAACCATGGCTACTACAGGAAACCCAGCTTTCTCAACCCGAATAATCAATTTAAAAAGGAGATCTTTTTTCATGTTAGTGTCGAAATTATAATAAATAATTTGTTTCCAGGAAGTCGTAAGTCCTCTAATCATTGCGTATTATTGCACTTTGGATTTAGGATCATACAAAGTGTCCGCGCCTTTATTGTAACTCCAAATTTGTGCAACACTGCACTCATCAAATGAAATTACACACAGACGCTCGTGTTCCAGCATTGACTCCGATTTTATTTTTGATAAGTGGATTACCGATTCCAAAATGCCATGCTCTACAGCTATCGTACTTGACTGGCGATATAAAGTTGATAAAGAAGGAAAAGGTAATACCCACTCTTCTCTTAAAAACCTATAAGCTTTTGGACTCAAACTGCGTAATGTTAAGGCTTTGCTGATATCATCGTCTTCCCAGGTATTAATATTACTTTCAGTGACAAGACATGCTACTTGTTTCGGGAAAATTATTTCTTTAAATCAGCTTTTACTACAGCAGTTGCTGATGCATACATCTCATTAACCCTAACGTACATCGCTGTTTTCTCTTTTTCCCAGTTTTCCTTTTCTTTTTCCCACTTGACCTTATTATCCAACCATTTAGCTTTTTCATTTTCCCATTTAGCCCTTTCAGTAGCAAAATAGCTTTCTTTAACTTCCCACTGCTCTTTTTCACATTTCCACTTTACCTCATATTCTTCCCACTTCTGTTTGATATCATCTCTCTCCTTCTCCAGTTGCTCAATTATACTTTGCAAATCTTCAATCGTGGGCACCGATTTGACTTTTTGTACAAAAATCTTCCGTGTTTCGTCGTGCTCTTGACTAAGGATTTCATCTACAAGTTATTTTTGTCTTCTTTTATCGGCTCTTACCATCCTGGACGTATCTGATTAAAATTAAAATTGAATTATTAAAAAAATGGACTTGTATAGAGAACAATGCGATTAGAATTTTCTGACATTATTGAATATGTAAAAATCTGAACTAAAATTTATGAATGGTACTTTTTCACACCGAAATGGAATAAAAAAAAATAACTATATATGAGGAAAACAACTGATTCCGCGATTTCTAGATTACTGATGAATAATAAAGAGGATATACAATAATTATAATCTATGTAAGTTGATTACAGCGTCATTTATATCTTAATGTTTTACCAACAATACACGATACTGGTTTCTTACCTTGTGATGCATGTGAATGTCCAGTTGTAGGTAAATACCTCAAATTCCTTTTAAATGCATCAGCTTTAACGTGTTTACTACATATCTAAGCGTTTTCCCCATTAATAAGATCTTCTCGTTTGCACAGCTGAATCCACGTTTTCC
>NC_090733.1:17778657-17793657 GCF_036898095.1 Palaemon carinicauda | reverse complement strand
ATAAAGACGGGGCTTCCTTCATGATTTTTATCAAAAGGGTATTCTTGTGCTAATCTTTGTTTAATATCCCCTGTATTAATGCGTGGGTTATCTTTATAGATATTTGTAACAATTATACTTCTATTTAGTATATATTTTATTATCTAATTATCATTATAGGTAATTAACTGGTTTGAATAATTTTTAAGCTTTATAATTTACTAAAAAAATAATATTTTATGGCAGTTATATGCTGATCAGATATTTTGAACCCACTTTACATTATCTTAGAATTTAATTGAAAGATGATTATTCCATTAATTAGTTTTGTTGTATCGTTTGTGAACTAATATAATTGAAACTGAGGCAGAAAAGATATCTCTAAAAATATTAGGTTGGTTAGGTGCGATGTGAGCATTGAAGGGGAAATTTCTTTAGTCGCCCTTATTTAAATGAGAGTTGTGAACTTTATTTTTAGTTTTGTAACTTTTCCTGTTTGTTTATATATATATATATATATATATATATATATATATATATATATATATATATATATATATATATATATATATATATATATATATATATATATATATATATTTGTATCGTCGTCGGCGCCCACTCATGTCCGAGTATTGGGTTCTGTCGTTAGCCATCAGCCTCCTATCTGTGGGGTGGGTGCTTATATCTGATGTGGCTGTTAAGTCCTAGTCTGTGGTGGAAGAGTCACGGACAGTGTTCACAAGGGAGGGCAGGTGGTGGGCGGGGCTGTTCTAATCGCTCTCTCCTTCTTCTCCTCCTAGCCTCCTCATTTTGTCTCCTCCTCTCCTCGAAGTCCTCGGTGCCATGGAGTACTGTACTCCTCCAGGTTTTCCTGTCTCTGGCTGTTTCTTCCCATGAGGAAAGATCGATGTCAGTTAGAGCCCGGGGGCGCTTTAGTTGATCTTTATAGCGCATTTTCGGGGCTCCTCGTGGTCTGGTGCCCTGGGTCAGTTCTACGTAGAATATTTTCTTTGGGAGCCTAGGTGGATCCATCCTATGCACATGTCCTATCCAGTGGAGGCGGTGGTGGATGATGGTGGCCTCCACGCTGGTCAGCGAGGCACGTTCTAAGACTTCAATGTTGGTGGTGTGGCTCTCCCAGGGGATTTTCACGATCTGCCTCAGTTTCATTTGTTGGAAGCGTTCTAGGTTTTTAAGATCGTTTCTATATAGCGTCCATGTTTCACATGTATACAGGAGCGTGGAGAGGACTACTGCCTTGAACACCATTATTTTGGTGGTCATTGTCAGTGCATGATTGTTAAATACGGGGCAGTTGAGTCGGCCAAAGGCGGAGTGGGCTGCCCTGATCCTGTTCTCCACGTCCTTTTTGCCTGTGGGAGCTGATGTTAGGATGCTCCCTAGATAGGAGAACTGGTCCACCTGTTCTAACGGTTGGTCATTCACTGTGGTATTGAAGTTGGGGAGCATCAGTCCTGGTGGATGTTGGACGAGGGTCTTGGTTTTGTCTGTGTTGACTTGCATCCCAAAACGTTCGTAGGCAGAGTTGTATGCATCAGCTAACGACTGCAGCTCCTCTGCCGTCTGACCTGGGGTGGCATTGTCGTCAGCATACTGCAGTTCTCGCACTGCACACAAGGTGGTCTTGGTTGTGGCGCGGGGTCTAGCGAGGTTGAAAGCGCCTCCATCCATGAGGAAACGTAGGTCGACTGAGGGTGTGTCTGGGGGAATCTCATTAAGCATTGCTGCGGTGTTTAGTGAGAAATACGTTGGGGCCAGAACACAGCCCTGCTTCAGGCCGCCGTTGATGGGGAATGGTTCTGAAAGAGAGTTCTGGTGGCAGACTCTCCCAACCATTCCGTCATGGAGGGCACGCATCAGCTTGACAAAATCGGGTGGGCAGCCATATCTTTTGAGGAGAGCCCACATGGCAGGTCGAGGTACTTTGTCCCAGGCCTTTTTCAAATCCCAAAAGATGAACATTATGGGCTGTTGTTGTTCAAGGCTCTTCTCTTGTAGTTGTCGCGCACAGAAGATCATGCCTATGGTCCCGCGGGAAGGTCAAAAGCCGCACTGGGACTCTGGCAGGACGTCTTCTGCGAGAATAAGGAGGCGGTCAAGGAGAATTCGAGCGAAAATCTTACTTGCAATGCTTAGTAGTGATATTCCCCGGTAGTTGTTACAGTTCTCCCTGTCTCCCTTCTTGAAGATGGTAATGATGTTTGCATCGCGCAAGTCATGGGGGGGGGGGGGTGTTTATTGGTCTCTCATATTTTCAGTATAAGGAGCATCAAACGGTTCCTCAAGCCGGGGCCACCGTGAGTGAGGATCTCCAACGGGATGTTGTCTGGCCCTGGGGCTTTGCCGGGCTTCATGCGCTGCAGGGCCTTGTTCAAGTCATGGATGGAGGGTGGTAGTGCCATCCAGTGACGGACGGGATGCTGCGGGGTCATTCGCAGGAGATCGTCTGGGGTGTTTGCTTGGTCATTGAGGAGGTTCTCAAAGTGAGACCTCCACCTGGCCAGGATGCCCTCGCTGTCGGTGATGGTCGTGGCCCCATCCGCGTCCTTCAGGCTGCCCACTGATGACTGTGTGGGACTGAATATTTCCTTTGTTGCTGCATAGAAGCTGCGCAGGTCACGTTGGTCAGCGAAACTCTGTATTTCTGCAGCTTTTCTTTGCCACCAGGTGTTCTGGGCTTCACGGATCCCTCTTTGGCAACCAGCTTCAGCCACCTTCTGAGCACATTTGTTAGCTGCTGTTGGTTGGTTTTCCAAAGTCAGGCATGCTTGTCGTTTGGTTTCAATGAGAAGAGAGATGGTAGCATCATCCTCATCAAACCAATCCTGCCGTTTCTTGGTGGTGTAGCCTAGTGTTTCCTCCGCGGCACGTGTCATGGCGTTTCTGCGGGTGGTCCAGTGGTGCTCAACAGTGGCCTGACTCACGGGGTGTGCGAGGTATTGTTCGCAGGCCTCCTTGTAGTTCTGTGCCACCTGTGGGTTGTGGAGCTTACTACAATCAAAGCGTTGGTGTGGTACGCTGTCAGGTGCCCTTCACGGAGAGTCGGGAGATGAGGAGTCTGTGGTCCGTCCAGCAGTCGTCCGCTCCGGGCATGGATCGGGTGATGCGGACGTCTCCTCGGTCTCTGGCTCTGGTCAGGACGTAGTTCAGGGTGTGCCAGTGTTTAGACCGTGGGTGTCTCCATGTGGTATTTTGTCGCTTTGGTAACTGGAAGATGGTGTTGGTTACCACAAGTTGGTGTTCTGCACACAGACCCAGTAGGATTGGCCATTGGCGTTGCAATTTCCAATACCATGGCGGCCGATGATTCCCTCCCACAGGCGATGGTCTTTGCCTACTCGGGCATTAAAGTCGCCAAGCACAACGAGCTTGTCATTGGCGGGCACTGCCAGGATGGTGCGGTCGAGCTGGGTGTAGAAGGCAGCTTTGTTATCATCGGTTGAGCTCATAGTCGGGGTGTAGACAGAGATCAGGGTGAGGTGTCTGTCCTGCGTGATAGGGATGCGGACAGTCATCAGGCGCTCACTGATGGCCTTGGGAGCGAGCTTGTGCTGCTGCACTAGCTGGGAACGGATGGCGAAGCCGACATCGTGGATGCGAGGCTCCTCTAGGGCCTTGCCTTTCCAGAAGATGGTGTAGCCTGTTCCAGCTTCCCTGGTGTTGCCCTCTTCGGGTAGTCTGGTCTCGCTAAGAGCCGCCACATCAACATTGAAGCGGGCTAGCTCCTTGCAGACGAGGGCTGTACGTCGTTCCGGGCGGTTGGTGTTCGTCACGTCTTAGAGGGTGCGGATGTTCCACGCACCTAAGGTTAATATTTTTTCTTGTTGTTTCGACCGCATTAGTGGGAAGTCCGCCAGCCGCGGTGAGCTGACCAGACATGTTTGCCGTGTACGATGTTTACCCCACCTTTTCTAGAGGCCTCCCCATGTAGGGTGGGCTGCGGTGTCCTCAATAGGCCAGCCCAGTCACGGGTCCAGCTGCCGAACTCTGGTATCACGGCACCGTCACCAGAGAGCGACTGAATCTTAGACTCGCAGTCGTGGGCTAAGGGCTTCCAGCTATCCAGGCCTGCCCCCTTCACCCACGGTGCTGTCACCTCAGGACTTGCTGGTGGTGATGATGATGATGATGGTGAGAAAGAGATGAAGAAGGGTGGAGGAAACGACAGAATGCCAGTAGCTAGGTATATTGTTTTGGGTGGTCGTGGCTTTGCAACGGCCACGCACACACACCTGGCCCATATCGTTTTCACCGCGGTTCAAGACATATGAGACAGGCGGCTTCTCCGATGTTGGTTGCATCGGGCTGCTGAGTTCTTGTTATGTCAAGGCCCGCCTTGTTGCCTGCCCGACAGGCATTGCCCTCTTCCGCAGGCGCTGGGAAGCTCCGCCGTTGGGTCTTGTTTGGTTTGATTTTGGTGTTTTCCTTCTCCTAGCCTTTGCCTATATTGAAATAAAGGAGAAGGCCTATAGGGGTCCAGTCTTGGTCTGGTCTCTCTAAACTGGCCATAGCGGTATGGTTGAGCCTGCCAGGGTGGATAAATTACCCCACCGCCATTGCCCAGCCCATCATTGGGACACTCAAGCCCCTCTACTGCAGCAAAGTGCTGGACTATCAGAGGGGATATATATATATATATATATATATATATATATATATATATATATATATATATATATATATATATATATATATATATATATATATATGTATTTATATATATATATATGTATATATATATATATATATATATATATATATATATATATATATATATATATATATATATATATATATATATATATATATATATATATATATATATATATATATATGTGTGTGTGTGTGTGTGTGTGTGTGTGTATACACATTCAATAAACCACAAGCAAAATGAAGAAAATATATCTCTCTCTCAAGTATTACACTTGCTCATGAAGGGATTAAAGAACTTCTGTCCTATTTTTGTGTTATAATATCAATAATTATCTCTCTCTCTCTCTCTCTCTCTCTCTCTCTCTCTCTCTCTCTCTCTCTCTCTCTCTCTCTCTCTCTCTTCCCAAGGGATAAAAGAGTGCAGGGGGTAAAAGTTAGTGAGAAATTAAGTGCAAATTCCTTAGATTCGCGCCTAGGTCTATGTTAGTGTAAGTGTGAATAACAATTTTGCCGATAGTCTTACTCAAAGGGTAAAGTTGTAGATTGTGTAGGAGAATAAAGGAAAAATTTTAATATATTATAAAAGAGAGGAATAGATGAATTTGAAATGTCTTTATTTAATGGTGTATCTGTATAGGCCTACAGTTGTAGTAGGCCTTATAGTGTCTATATCTATGTATTTGAATTGTCTCTTCATGTGACCTTTTATGTTTTGTGCTTTATTCTCAGCTTTTATGCTCTGTTTGGTGAACTTCAAAGCCTTGCTGATAATAATACCAAGAGAGAGAGAGAGAGAGAGAGAGAGAGAGAGAGAGAGAGAGAGAGAGAGAGAGAGAGAGAGAGATATTGAAGCTTATTCTCTCTCTCTCTCTGAGATATATATATATATATATATATATATATATATATATATATATATATATATATATATATATATATATATATATATATATATATTATATATATATATATATATATGTATATATAGGTAAAAGAATGTATTGTCATTATACAGATTTTTTCTTTGATGATTATGAGCAAGTAGGGATAAATCCATTGATTTAATTGCAACGCACTGGCACGCATCGTCCCTCCGTAGGGATAGATCCATTGATTTAATTGCCACGCACTGGCACGCATCCTCCAGTATCGTCCCGCACTGTTCACTCTAGTTCACCCCAGTTCCCGCATCGTTCACGACAATTTCACACCAATTGTTTTCGGGATAATGCGTGCCACAAATTTTTAACATTTCAAAATTCTCGGTAAGCATGCCACGCACCGTTCACGTCAAGTTCACGACACAATGCGAGCCAGTGCGTGCCACAAATGCATGCAAGTGTCAGTGGGGCTTAACTCTAGTTAATCTTATTTCACCAGATTACTTATAAAACAAATAGATATAACCAATTGTCTTAATATCAACTGTTTATAGAGGGCTAAACAATACCACAAAGTAGAAAAAAGGAAAAGTCATCCTAGGAGGTAGGAGGCAACCGCAGAAGACCACAAAGAGCTATAAAGCCAATAGCATGGCCTAAAATCCAGAGCCATCCGATCCTCATTATCACTATTATTATTATTATTATTATTATTATTATTATTATTATTATTATTATTATTTTTATTTTTATTATTATTATTATTATTATTCAAAATATGTTGTTATTGTTATTTGGTAGCTTCTGCACATAACAAGTGTGGCTGAATATGTCTGACTTGATTACAGTTTACCGTTCGTAAAGTAAAATTAAAATAATAGAAAGGTAGAATTAAATGTATTTCTACTAGCAAAGATAACTCACCACCACTGTTATTTATTTATTTATTTATTTATCTATTTACTTATTTATTTACTTATTTTTCCTCGAATTGAAAAAACCCATTGGGAGACTAGATTTATATAAGTAGCGTTGAATTTAGACTTGTTATAATTTATTGCAAGTTTTGAAATCTTGATCCTAGATAACGATAGTTTTATACAAAAAACGACACGAGCTACGGCCCTAATAAAAAAAAAGCAGGATGCAATAACCTCAAGGGCTTTTAAAGGAAAAGTAGCCCATTGTATAAAAGAAACAAAAAAATTCTAAGTATTTTAGGAACAGTAACAACATTAAATTAAACATATCCTACATAAACTATAAAAACTTAAAAAAAAAAAACCAAAGGAAAGAGAAACAAGATAGACTAGCATTCCCGAGTGTACCCTCTTGCAAGAGAACACTAAACAAAGACAGCGGAAGACCAGGGTACAAAGGCTATGGCACTAACCAAGATTAGAGAACAATGTTTATATTTTGGAGTATCATTCTCCTAGAAGAGCTGCATACCATAGCTAAAAAGACTCGTCTACCATTTCCAAGAGGAAAGTAGCCACTGGACAATTATACTGCATTAGTTGACCCCTTGGGTGAAGAAGAATTGTTTTGTAATCTCAGTGTTGTCAGTTGTATGAGGACACAGGAGAATGTGTAAAGAATAGGATAGACTTTTTGGTGTATGTGTAGGCAAAGGTGAAATTAACCGTAATCTGAAAGAAGTCCCAATATAATACTGCTTGGCCAGCCAAACGACCTCATAACTCTTTAGCAGTAGAATCTCAATGGGTGGGTTGTACCCTTTCAGTAAAACGCTCCTCCTAAACAATGCACGCTACCATATCCTATGTTGATATTTTGCGCGTGATGAACCTGATGATCAAAATTGACATTCTTATGGACAGCTACTTCACCACCTTCAAGACCTCCATTAACACCAGCACTTCTGACGAAGAGGAAAGTAATTCAACAACAACCGAAGCTGACGTGAATACAATAGGACACAAACACCTACCCCATGATAAGCCAGAACGGTGAGAAAGCCACTCACCACCCACCACTCACTCAATCTCTGACTGTTTCTAAGGATACTCACTGACACTCCACTTTCTTGGCCGCTGGGATGAAATGTGAAAACGATTGTCAAAGGCCAAAACACGTGTAAGCAGGCCATCACTTGTTACGGTTGCCTCCCCTATCACTAATCTTTTCTTGTTATATGATGCGGGTATGATTATTGGCAGACGGGTGATTTGACGTTCTCTTCTGCCATGGACACTCTCCACGACACAACGTTGTCTGTCTAAGCCTGACAATTTCTACCTGGCAGCTACCAAAGGTTACGAAAAACTCACATTTTCGATTGGAAGCTCAAAATGTAACTGGCATTTTCGTGCTCCTGACGTCACTTTGCAAATTCTTGTGCAGATATCCTCACACATTTCCATCTCCAAGTTGATGACGCCCGCTGAATATTAGTCAGTGGAAACTCTTACTTATTGAAATCTATTCAAACTGCACTACCAGAATCACTTTCCACATCAGCACACCGAAAGAAGCCTGCACCCTACTCCTTACATAGTACCTAGAAATTTTCCTTCCAAAACTTCGCCAAACTCCCATGGATCCCACCAGACACGTTATCTATCACCATATAAAACTTATGAGCAACCCAGTGTTCGGCAGATTAAGGCGTTTAGCACCGGATCATTTAGAAGCCACTAAACAAACATTCACTGAAATAGAAGAAATGGGCCTTTGACAAAAGGACTCAAGGCCAAGGTCGTCACCCTTACATATCACCCTGAATGAAGATGGCTGTTTGCTGCAGTGTTAGGATTACAGGTGCCTTAACACGCAGACAGAACTAGACTACTACTCACTTACAAACATCACCGACATGACCTCCTTATTGTACAAAGTAAGGTTTCTCCACGCTCGACCTCCATAATGGGTATTATTGGTTGCCCAGTAACCTGGACTACCATCACCACCAACGTTGTTACAAACACCTTCCAATACTCCTTAATGGGTTTTCGTAATGCTGAGGCCATTTTCAACACCTCATGGATGATATCATCTGGGACCTTCCCAGCTGTGTATGTTACGTTGATGATATATATATATATATATATATATATATATATATATATATATATATATATATATATATATATATATATATATATATATATATATATGGTGAACAAGGATTAAACTGGATTTGAAATGGTCTTTAGCATACTTGGAGTATCAAATGATGAGGTCCTTATTAGCGTTATAACAAAGGATTTATATTAATTACGTATCAGAATGCATGAAATATCACATGAAATAAAAGATGATGAGATCAGAGTATTCAATGGAAAATGGAATATCGTTTGCAGGAGAAAGGACTCATGAGGTAAAATAAGTAGTTTAATGAAATATTGAAAAAAAAAAAAAACATATCGCACAATGGCCAGGTTATATAAGATTTGTGAATTAAATCGAATGAAATTACATATAAAAGTCAGAATATGCATCAGTTAAGTAAGCATGGCGTTGTAGTTTGAACGTGAGTCATGGTATAAGATTGAAAAGATTTCCAGTGAATTTAGTAGATTTGAAAACATTACCCTTCGAAGAATATTGGGAGTTAAGTGGTAAGACAAGAATAGAAATGAAATTAGAAGAGACATCAGTCGAGTGCCATATGTGGATGATATTATCATAAGGGCTAGATTAAGATGGTTTCTTCATGATCTTTGCACTTCCCAAGAGATATTAGTTACACAAACGTTTAGGTGGACTCCATAAGGCACAGAAAGAGTTGGAAAACCCAGGCTTACAAGGCTGATGACTATGAAGGGTGAAGAAGAAGATGATGAAAGGAGAAGTATTGAATTAAAAGCTGAAGATGACTGGAGAAATCTAACACAAACCCTTCGCGTCAATAAGCAAAGGAAATGATGAAGCCATATATATATATATATATATATATATATATATATATATATATATATATATATATATATATATATATATATATATATATATATATATATATAATAACCCACAATGTATGAAAAATAGAAGTTTATTTAGCTTTCGAAGGGACCATCTCCCTTCCTCTTCAGAATACAAATGGTTACACATTTTTGAAAAAGAGGTACAAAATGGTTCTTAAGAGATAAAAAGCCCGTTACAGTCTTAGCGAATATTAACAGCATTCCACGGTGGTTTGTTTACATCTTTTAACAATTCCTTAACAATAGTTACATTGTTTTTTACAATATTATTTAAAAAACTGATCCAGTTTAAAATTACTTTAATATATATTAAAATTATTAGAATTCTCAATTAAAACGGCTTCAATCAGTTTCCGTCTATGTGTATCAGGCATTGATATCAATTTGTCCATATTCTTAAAATCTATTGGATGATTTTCCCGTGTCATATGTTTAAAAAGAGCGCTATTTTCATCACCTCTTCTAATGGAATCTCTATGTTCTCTTTTTCTTCTCTCAAAATCTACTGATTCTCCTATGTAAACTTATCACATGAACTACATGGTAGTTTATATATACATGCTTGTTTGGCAGCCTTTCCTTTCCCTGGTTTTGTCAACACCTTTTTAATAGTTAAATTATTTTTATATACAACTTTTTAGGCAGGTGTCAAGTAATTTGTTGTCTTGGCCTGTTTGAGGAATGATAAGAAGACACTCATCATCTTTTAGAAATGGTTCTCTTTCTTTTGCAACATAATATGTCTTCTTTGCATTTAGGCGTGCCTTTTCGATAAAACCAAAATCAAAGCCATGACCTTTGAAAACCCTTTTAAGATAACTTATTTCAAATTCAAGAAATTCGTGGTCACAAACTTTATATGCCCTTAAAAATAAGTTAGAAATAACCCCCAATTTTGTAGTTCTTGTATGGTTTGAAAATGCATGTATATAAGAATCTGAATGCGTTTCTTTCCTGTAAACCTTGAATTTAGGACAGCCAACTTCTGGACGGATTACCAGTGTCCAAGAAGGGTAATTCATTATTATTTTCTATTTCAACTTTAAATTTAATTGAAGGGTGGAGATTGTTTAAAGACACTAAAAAGTTATCAATATTAAGAGAACATGGAACAACATCAAAAATATCATCTACATATAATGTCAAAATCTAAAATGTCAGGTAAAAGTTCAACAAATTCCATAAAAAATATTTGCTAAAACAGGAGACAGGGGGGAACCCATGGGAAGACCATATATTTGAGAGAAAAACTGACCGTTACAAGTAAAATAAGACTCAGAAACACACAATTCTATCAACTATATAAAAGTATCATTAAGTACAGGTTTCCATGAATCTAAAAAGGTGTTGACAAAATCAGGGAAAGGAAAGGCTGCCAAACAAGCATGTATATATAAACTACCACGTGGTTCATGTGATAAAGTTTACATAGGAGAATCAGTAGATTTTGAGAGAAGAAAAAGAGAACATAGAGATTCCATTAGAAGAGGTGATGAAAATAGCGCTGTTTTTAAACATATGACACGGGAAAATCACCCAACAGATTTTAAGAATATGGACAAATTGATATCAATGCCTGATACACATAGACGGAAATTGATTGAAGCTGTTTTAATTCAGAATTCTAATAATTTTAATATATATCAAAGTAATTTTAAATTGGATCAGTTTTTAAATAATATTGTAAAAAAAAGATGTAACTATTGTTAAAGAATTGTTAAAAGATGTAAACAAACCACCGTGAAATGCTGTTAATATTCGCTAAGAGTGTAATGGGCTTTTTATCTCTTAAGAACCTTTTTGTACCTCTTTTTCAAAAATTTGTAACCATTTGTATTCTGAAGAGGGAGGGAGGTGGTCCCTTCGAAAGCTAAATAAACTTCTAATGAACTGTAGCCTCCCTCCTACTGTAAGCATCTCACTTCTGCTGTTGTGGACCTGAGGCCTTGCCTCCTTGACCGTGTCCTCTCCTGGTTCCCCTTCCCCTTGAAGGGCATCTAGAAGAAACTCTGGCTGTTCCTCTAGCCTTCGAACGTAAGGAAGAAGTCTGCCTGTCGAAGGCTGGGTTAAAGACTGGCGATTGAGTCGCCACTTGTTGAGGTACCAGCTGGCACGTGGTTGGAGGTTGTGCCATTATATGAGGCACCACGATCACAGGAAGCTCTTGTTGTTGTTGCTGTCGGTAGAGTATAGCCGGCCGAGAGGATGGCTTAGGTCTTTTTTTCTTCCTCTTGGGTTGGGGATCCTCATCCGGAGAAGACTTTCTCATAAGATCTAAGCCCCACTTTTTGAGAAGATTCCTATACTCTGTGTTGTTGTCTTGTCTACTACCTCTTTAACCAAATCCCTGGGAAAGAGGTCTTTACCCCAGATACAAGAGGAGATCAGTTTCCTCGGTTCGTGCCTCACCGCAGCCGAGGCGAGCACGAACTCTCTACAGGCTCTCCTAGCTTTAATAAAGCTATAGAGATCCTTCGTAACCATGGCCAGATGGGTTTTGGCCACTACCATGAACATGTCCTGGATCTTGGAGTCACTTGCCATCGTTTCTAATGTCGTTTGCAATGACATCGATGCTGCAAGTCTTTCCTTCATCTCTTGCTCTCTGCGTAAGAGAACCTCTGACTTCGGAAGTTCCTCACCGAACTGACGTTCAGCAATATCAGCTTCCAGCTTCCCGACTGAGAAGGTAAGGTGTACGTCCTTCCAGTCTTCTTGGTCCAAGGGCAAGGTCAGAGATAATGGCTTGCACCTTTCCAAGGACGGGCATGGTTTCCCTGCCTCCACATACTTTAAGGCTGCCTTATATCCCTTTTCCATGAAGGGAAAGGCTCTGGTAGGAGAGGTCACAAAGAAGAGAAGCTTCTTACTCAAGGCTGGCACCTTTGAGTTAGTGAAGCCCCTCTCTTTCATCAAGCTCGCTAGTAAAGCCTGAGCTTTACTATAGTAAAAAACTATGACCTCCTTCGGCTCAGTCTCCTCCTTTGAGGCTGACTCCTTCCTTAGGCGGACATAACAGTCTGGGTAAGAATCTTTGTTGGGCCAAAATTCCAACTTTTCCAGAGGAATTGCCCCCCACTTTTCTGATATGACGATCTTCCCGATTGTCATCGGCATTTGTTCGGCATACCTCCAAGGATTGGTATCCGAGCACAAAGGAAGATCCTTTACGATGAGTCGCTTTTGGGGCCCACGTGATGCTGCAAGTCTACATATCTCCAGTTTCATTGCAGCTTCCTCCTCCTCATTCTTCTTTTGAATTTGTTGGATCATCTCAACAATAGAAGAAAGAGTCCTTCCCAGATCATCTGGGATAGCAGACGATGTAGAGGGAAGAGGTTCTGGGTCCGGAACCAATGTAACCGACACCTCTTCGATTTCTTCCTCTTCTACTTGAGGAGCCTGGTACAGCTCCTTTTCCTGACGTTCTCTTATTAGGTCCTTCTCTGTAGAATCCGGCACCTCCGACATCTTATCGTCCAATTGGATGTCTTGAATGGCGGCCGAGACTTCAGAATCTAATGGATTCTGGGCAGTTGGTATCTCCACCTGAGGCTGTGGAATGACTGCATTGGCTGATGTTTTAGGGAAAAGGTAGGACCTCATCTTCTCATTTGGAAGGTAGGGGCCTGAGGTGTTTTTCTGAAAACCCTTCACCCAGGATCGTAACTTTTCCCTGGCAGCATCCCTTGACTCCGTCGACTTAAGGTCGTCAAAAGCCTCGGTAATCAGGTTGGATCATACTGTACCAACCTTAGGGTCCCAATACCGGAGATCACCCCTGGAGGCTGCGCATGCTGCGTGCCTCCTGCAAAGTTTTTACTGCGGACATTACAGAACACACTCCTGCATTTCGGATAGTCCTCCTGTAAAGAGAAGAAAAATCCATGAGTATCGAGTGAAGGCTTTCCACTTATATTGAAACATTTGGCTTATATAGAAAAGCTATAAAAGGAAGAAGGAAAGACACATACTTGTATTTCTTGTCTAGTCAATTGCTTTAACCTCCCAAGATATTAAAACTATGTTTAATTCTATTCTAGAATACCTTATGTAATTTTCTTAACGGAAATTTAATGTGTAGTTATAATATACAGGATCGAAAGAATATAGAAAGGACTTACTTTCTATATATTGTATGGTCTCAACAAAAGGCTGTACAAGATAACATTAAGTATGATGAAGAACTTAGTGTTATCGCAAGCTATGTACAGTAGTTTCTGTTAATGTAGTGTGTACTACACTACAAATATAGCAACTAACGTACTTCGCATGCTGTTGTGCTGGCTAGCACGCGCCGGTACGTGCCGCGTGTCGGCCGGCATCTACCCCTGTATAGATAAAAGATATACTATCTTTAACTAATAGGTTGCAGCCCACTGATTCGCAACAGTGTGCCGGCCGGCAATCATTGCCAGCCGACAGCTGAAAAACACCAATACCTGGCTGCCGGCCGCTAATCGCAGTGGCCAGCAGATTCGGGCCGACAGTAGCCAAGAACCAGAGAACCTGGTAGCTATCAGCTGTTAAGCCGGCAGCTGCGATAGGGGTGCAACACAATAGTCAAAGAAACAGTATGGATGTAAGGTTATAAGGTGGCATTGCCATACGACATTCCATCTAGAAAGATTGAACTTATAGAAGCGGAGAATGTAGTATTCAGGCTTCCAAAGAATCCATAGCCTGCGGGGCTCTACCGGCTGACATGGAAGGTAGACCAAGGGAGGTCTGGGGTTTACTCTGCAAAGAACAAAGGGTCTCTGCCGGCCGACACGTAATGTCAGCTGACAGAGAGCTGAGCCGGTCATCCATCCTAACCTATTCTAGGTACGGAAGTAGTACTGTGGTCAAAAGAAAATAAAAAAAAGATAGGTGGGGCAGGGATAAGGGTCCTATAAACTTCGTTCTAGCAAGAGACACACTCAGCAGTTAGGGAAGCTCATCCTAACCAAGAGTTGTCTATTATGGAGGAAGACTGGCAATGCTTGCTATCCTCCTCCAAACCAGAACAAAGTTAGGTGAAGTCATTTCGCCAGGCAACCGAGATAACTCATTCTCCAGCCAGAGAAAAACAACACAGGGCAGTCTGCTAGGCCACTAGAGGAAGGAATCATCTCTTAAAAAATCCTTCCGACATGAACTAGGGAAGCTAAGCTTCCTGTGTCCACCCCTAACCTAGCAAAGGAGACTCATTCTTTATGCTAGGAAGAAGCAGACCACAGACCAGAAACTCTGATGTTCTGCGATAACATCCAGGGTGCCTCCGGTAGGCAACAGCTCTTGTTTACGTTAATATCACTTTTGATTTGATTCAAACCGACAAGAGCTTACATATATACATATAAAGATAATACTCAACTTTCCAGAGGCAGAAGAGCCCGGAGAAGTCATCAAAATGTTGAATTGAATAAAAAATAACGAGAGAACACAAAGGAAAAAACCCAGTAGTAGAGCTACACGAAAAGTAATAAAGAGGGTGTTACCGCCTTCATCAGATACACACTGGAAACGGA
>NC_090733.1:17756157-17761157 GCF_036898095.1 Palaemon carinicauda | reverse complement strand
TCTACGTTCTCGTCATCATCAGCATCATCATAAAAGTTTTTTTTGACAAAAATATCTGTCTCCAGTTACAGATAGCATCATGTGAAGAAATCTCTGAAAGTGAAAATCTGCTACGAGAGTCAAATGCAGTAAGTACAATACACATACCCACCTATAAAAATGAAAGATATATTCATACGATGATTTATATATATATATATATATATATATATATATATATATATATATATATATATATATATATATATATATATATATATATATATATATGTATATATATATTATATATATATATATATATATATATATATATATATATATATATATATATATATATATATATATATATATATATATATATATATATATATGAATTATATCATAACCATCATCAGCTTGATTCTCCGATGATACTAAAATATGTTTCTTTTTTCAGAGAGTGGCTCGGCAGAGTGGTGAGGGTTGTGGAGAGGAGGGTGGTGAGGATGGTGGTGAGGAGGTTGGTGAGGAGGGGAGTCAGAAGGGTGTATGTAATTCCCCAATCGAAATAGTAATTTCTATTTATGTGTACATGATCTCAGTGAAATATCGAGGATATTTGGTCGCTGGGGAGGTTTGAAACTCAATGATAATTTCTAGCAAATTTCTCAAAAATTCTTATTATTGAACTGGGTATATATTTCATAAATGTACAAGTAAACCATAAAAGGAAATATATAGATAAATATTCTAAGGTTTTTTTTTTTTTTTCATTTTCCAGTACTATTGAAACTACGATAAGGTAAGTTAACGCTATTAGTTACTAGTTTCGGTATTTTCTAATAAAGTCATTAGTATGTAATGTCTACCTCTATGTTTCTTTGTCTCTGAGTTGACAAAAATCTTAACAATGGACGAACGAGGTCAAAAAATAATTATATGCTAAGGTCCTTTTGTGGTAAGGATACACTCACTATTCTTCATTTCAAAGTCAATGAAAAAATAAAAGGATAATGAAAACACATGACCAGTATTTAAAGCAGTTGTATATCAAACATACAAGTCCATTGATGTAACCGAAACCACCAAACAAATCTCGAGAATTCATCAATTTCTACTCAAAATTTGACCCACGATTGAAAGTTGGGTCAAAGCCTCTTGATTGCAGGTTTAATCGATTGCTGATAACAACATTTGTAAATCAGCCAGTCTACATTTATTATAGAAAAGAGTAAAAGTAGATACTCAGCCTATTACCCATATAAGTACTCTCTCTCTCTCTCTCTCTCTCTCTCTCTCTCTCTCTCTCTCTCCTCTCTCTCTCTCTCTCTCTCTCTCTCTCTCTCTCTCTCTCTCTCTCTCTCTATATATATATATATATATATATATATATATATATATATATATATATATATATATATATATATATATATACAGTATAAACAGTATTTATATATATATATATAAACGCACACAGACGCATATATATATATATATATATATATATATATATATATATATATATATATATATATATATATATATATATATATATATATAAACATGTGTGTGTATATAAGTGTGTGTGTGTTCATGTCTATGTGTGTACGTGGGTATTAGCTGCACGCCACAGAACTTGTAAAGATTGCTTACCAAAATGCATGAAATATTACTTGAAAATTTTATATAAAACTCATTTGATATATTAGTTTAGTGAGATCAGTGTTACTTTATGGACACCAGTCGTGGTATGGCAATGAAACTGAGTGCCATATGTGAATGAGGTCATGGTGAAGGGTAGACGGAGATAGTTTGGGGTTGCTCTTTACAATCGCCAAGAGGGAATCGTTTACCAAACATTCAACTGAGCTCCACAAGTCACTAGAATAGATTGAAGACCCACTACTACATGGCTTAGGACTAGGAAACGTTGAGTATGAGAAGATGAATGGGGAAATATCAATTTAGAAGCACAAGATAGAGATGAATTTCGAAATCTAACCCAGGCCCTTTATTTAAATATGCGTAGGAAGAGATTGTGATAATGATGATGATGCATATATATATATATATATATATATATATATATATATATATATATATATATATATATATATATATATATATATATATATATAGGAAGGTTCGGGTATCTGGAACGCCGAAGATTTGGTATAAAGAGGATGGAGAAAAGCCAGCGTAGCATCATACATTTATTTTCCAAATTTTCGAGACTTTGGGTCTCATCATCAGGGCTACAAAATATACAAAATATACAAATTAAAAAAGTCTCAGTATTAATGTTAATATAAATAGAACAACGTGAAAGTTAAATCATTTAAAAATTATCTAATAAAATATATATATATATATATATATATATATATATATATATATATATATATATATATATATATATATATATATATATATATATTATATATATATATATATATATATATAAAATTAAAAAGTGAAGAATGCTCAAGTTTGTACCTATCTCTATGGAGCTAAAAAACTGAGTGACGTTTTCTGGTTTGGAAAGGAGGAGGTCAACTGTTATATATAGAACTGTGGATGAAGTCTGACCATTTAATGAAGGCACAGGCTGTTTGATTGTCAACGACTCCAAAACAGAGAGAGAATAGTCATTGGGCCCTTGGGTGACGATGCAAAAATCCTTATATAAAAATAGTGTTTTACATTTATTACAATGTTCTCGTATGTTGGAAAATTCTTTGGTTTTCAAAGTACATCCCGTACGGTGACTGACTCCGAGATGATAATCGATTTTGACTTTGAGCAATCTTTTGGTGGCTCCCACGTATTTCCCGATCTTACATTTCGGGCAAGTAAAGCAATATATCACCAAAGATCGCATCAAAGCCGGAAGTTTATCTTTGTGGGAGAACAAAGAACCCAGAGTTTTAGGATTTTTTTCTATCAACTTAAGGTTCACAGCGGGAAAAGTTTTCTGAATTACTTTCTGTATTTGCACCTTAAATGCGTTAGACTGAAAGGTATAGAGGCATACATTAATAATTTAGGCACGTTCGGTACAAGTTGACGTGGTTGAAATTTATCATTAAAAAAGTTATTGACATTTCAAGAATAAGGCTGGAGGATACGAATTGTTTTTAAAAAACTGAAGTAAAAACTGTATTTCGCTATGGAAGTTATGCCAGTTGGAAGGTAACGTATAAGCACGGTGTAACAGTGTGGAAATACTATTTAATTTAAATATCATGGAACAACTGCTATAGAAGTTGGTACCATGACCTGTGTCTTTTTTCTAAAGACGCTTGTATTAAAACCATTTACTGTCCTAGTAATTAAAACATCTAAAAAAGCAAGTTGGTTGTCTTGTTCATGCTCAATTGAGAAATTTATATTAGGATGTAGGCCATTGATATATTGCAAGAAAGCTTCAGACCATAATTTTATAAATTATCCAATATAACGGAATTATATAAGATTTATTCAATATGCTTGACGAATTTATGTTCCAAGTGGAAAAGGTTACATCCACCTTACGTATGGTAATGTGTTTATTTAGTGAATGGCAAGGCAATAATGATTACCTTTTATAGCGATGTATGGTATCCATACACTATGTAAGCCAGTTAAGACGATGTTCTACACTGGGCTTATAAATGAAAAAACCAGTAGATTAAAGAAATAACTATTACAATCCCCCCCACACTTCTCTCTTACACAGAAACACACACACCCATCCACAGAGTTCCCTTGTTTCCAGCACCCGTTTCTTCTCCCCATCTTTGCCATCTCCCTTCTTCTTTTTCTCGTGCCTACTCAAGCAATGAAACTCTGGTAGAGGCTAATGTAGCGTCAATGTTCACTATACTCCAAGACTGGAAAAATGAAAGAGAGACAAAGCTACACCTCTAACTTTCAGTGAATTCTATAGAAAGATTTTAGCTTTTCATTTAAAATTTTTGGGGAAGAGTTTGTAACTTATTCTTTGATTACAACGACTTTCAATGACTTTCTTTTATTATCAATGAGAGGTTATGTTGTCCAGCCTTATTCCTTGATCTTTGATTCTACTCAATGTTTTTAACATAAATAGAGTCTATTTGAATAAAACTTATGGTTAAATGGTATTTCTAATTCTACAATAAGGAAACATTTCAACTATTAACCGTTCCCCTCGTTATACGATTTTATCTGATTAAATGAAAAATCTAACCGTTTTTTATGTAAAAATTTTTGCGGATAACACAAGGTCAATAAAAAATTAAATATGTAAAATGATTTTCCGTGATTATTATTATTATTATTATTATTATTATTATTATTATTATTATTATTATTATTATTATTATTATTATTATTATCTGAGTTAAACCCCTAGTTGGAAGCGTAGGATAATATATTATTATTATTATTATTATTATTATTATTATTATTATTATTATCATCTGAGTTAAACCCCTAGTTGGAAGCGTAGGATAATAGGGAAAATATCCCAGTGAGGAAATGAAGAAAAGAAAACCGATATGGCAGCGTGCCTGAGTCACGGTCCAAACCTTGGTCTGACTGAATATACACCCAGGCTAAAACTCTAACGCAAGACAGTGAAAAACCATGGTTCAGAGGCTATGAAATTACTAAAGACCATAGAACAATGGTTTATTTTTGAAGTGTCATTTTCCTAGAAGAGCTGGTTACCAAAACTAAAGGGTCTTCTCTACCTTTACAAGGTGGAGAGTAATCATTAAACAAATACAGTGTAGCTAGGTTACAGTACAGTTAAATTAGTTAACCCTTTGAGTGAAGAATTTTTCGGTTATTTCATTGACAAGTGTATGAGGAAGGGGGGTGGGGATGTCTAAAGAATAAACCCGACTACTCTGTATATGTGTAGGCAAAGAAGAAATTAACCGTAACCTGAGAAGGGTCCATATGAACAGTGATTCATAACCTTTTTACTATCACGCTCCCTCTAGGAGCTGTTCTTTCCCACCATGCCCTCTATTATTCAGAGACAAATTTCCCTC
>NC_090733.1:17746157-17751157 GCF_036898095.1 Palaemon carinicauda | reverse complement strand
CGTACGACTAAAAACAGTTAAGAGCGTGGACCGAAGAAAGAACTTCCTTTTCTATATTGGAGTAACGTTTTTCCTACGCCCGAAGCTTTTTTCCCCCTTCCTCCTTTCTCTGAAAAAGTACACCTCCAATGCCGACATCACTGACATCTACTGCTATAATAAAAGGCTTCAGAAAGTGTGGGGAAGTCCAAATGGGGTTAATAAATTATACTGATTTAAGTTTATTAAAAGATTCTTCAAACTGATCCGACCACCAGAACTTTTTTCCTTTTTCTAATAAACTAGTAAGAGACTGAGCAAGATCAGAGTAATTACGCACACATCTGCGGTAATAATCCATCATGCCCAGCACTCTTCTTACCTCTCTAACATTACCAAACCTTTTCAAATTTATGATTGCCTCGAGGTTAGCTTGTTTCGGAGCCACCTGGCCTAAACCAACCTCGTGACCCAAATAACAAACCTTGGCCAGGCCCAATTCGCACTTAGCCAAATTAACAACTAACTATACAGAACTAAGGGCTTCAAAAACCTTACGTAATATTAACATGTGGGTATCCCAGTAATTGCTATATACAACCATGTCACAAATATAAATTTCCACTCCTTCCAAACCAAAAATTACCCTAATCATAAGCCTTTGAAAAGTACATGCAGCAGGCCAAACGGAGTGACAAATGTGGATATTTCACGAGCTCGGTCAGCCAATAGAACCTGCCAATAACCCTTTAAAAGATCCAGCTTAGTAATAAATTTGGAAGAACCAATCTGATCCAGACAATCATCAATACGAGGAAAAGGAAAAGAATCGTTTTTCGTATTGGCGTTCACTTTACGGTAGTCCATACACAAGCTGAACATGTCATTTGCTTTCTTTACTAATACAATAGGAGAACTCCAGGGACTTACATATGGTTGAATAAGGTTATGTTTCAACATATGCTCAATTTCCTTACTGACAATATCCCATTTTCCTAGGTTCAGCCAGTAAGGACTCTGCTTCACAGGGGAAGCATCACCTACATCAACGTCATGACTCAAAATATTTGTCCTACCTGGAGCATCCGGAAAAAGATCTGGAAAGGAATAAATTAAATTAAGCACATCTTCCCGTTTGTTAACATCTAAATGATCTAAACTACTATTTAACATCTCAAATTTTGCATATTTTCACCCAATGCATCGGAAGGAAACTGACACCCTAACTCGTCAAAGTCCTCGGGAGGCACATCCAACACCACAGACACAGGCTCGGACACTATCGCTAAGGGATCACCTTGCTTACCAATATAAGATTTCAGACGATTAACATGAAATATTCTATATTTACGGCTTGAACTGGGAGCTTCAATTTCATAGTTAACCTCTGACAGTTTCTTCAAAACCTTCCAAGGGCCATTATATCTTGGTTCGAGAAAACTATCCGGGTCCATACTTAGCACAAAAACCAACTCCACAGGTTCAAATGAATGTACCTTTACCTTTTTGCAAGAGTTGTTCTTCATTACCGACAGGGATCGTTCTAAATTTTCCTTGGCAAACTTCCAGGCACTAACCATTCTTCATTTCAAGTCTTCCAAAAACCTTTTAACATTTATTTCCACCTTACAGTTGGATTTGAGTATTTAAAAAACAATTTCCAATGGTTCACGAACTTTGTGCCCAAATACCAACCACAAAGAAGCTACACCAGTGGAAGAGATAGAGTGATTCCTGATAGCAAAGAAGACAAAAGGGAGGGCTTTGTCCCAGTCATGACCATGATCATAACAATGTTTTTTCAGGACAGGCTTGAGGGGTTGGTGGAATCTTTCCACCACCCCTTGACTCTCCGGGTGATAAGGTACGCCGGTAATGTGCTAAAATTTGTCCTACAGTCGGTCTGAATTACAAGAGGGAGACAATACCTGGAAAAGAAATCCATAGATTTTTCAAAGACAACTTTGGAAGTAATACGCCTTATAGGCATAGCTTCAAGAAAGCGAGAGGCTCTATCCATGATAGTTAGTAAATATATGTAACCTGTTTTTGTTTTGGGTATGGGGCCTACCACATCAATTAGTAACTCAGAAAATGGATCACCTATCGCAGGTATGGGATGCAACGGGTCTTTATGAATCCCCTGATTTGGTTTACCCATAACCTGACAAGTCTTACACTCTGATAAACTGCTTCACACTCAACCTAATTCCATGCCACCAAAAATACCTAGCCAG
The DNA here is from genome assembly GCF_036898095.1 of Palaemon carinicauda. Classification (NCBI taxonomy): domain Eukaryota; kingdom Metazoa; phylum Arthropoda; class Malacostraca; order Decapoda; family Palaemonidae; genus Palaemon; species Palaemon carinicauda. The sequence continues at coordinate 17,748,941 of NC_090733.1, read as the reverse complement.
GCTATGAAACAAATAGTATGAGCTAACTCCAAAACAGAATTTCTGAATTGAGAATGTACCACAATCTGTTCCATCCGACCAGTTATATTCAAATTATCAGATGCGGAATGACTAAACCTATATAATAAGACCTTTACAACTCCAAACCTAGGTTTAGTCAGATCCTCATCATTACCCAAATCAAAATTAAATTCATCTTTTTGAGCTTTAATAAAAGCAGCTCTGTTCAAATCAAGCTTCATGTTAATTACATCATTACAACTACTCTCTACTGGCACGGGCCTTTAAACTTCTAACTCTACACTACTTAACATTAAGTCATCATCGCTCTCCACATCAAGTAAATTAGCAGCTTTTGCTGTGGACCGAGTCATTACAGCCAACGGACTAGTATTTCCTGATGATATAGGGAACAGCTTTCGTCCTTCACTATCCAGCATATTATTTCCCAGGATACCATCAATACCTGGGATATGTAGACTATCCACCACAACCAACTCAGTAATGCGATTATATCTTGGAAAAGACATGCGGACATTAACCAAAGGAGTGGACACAACTGAATCCGGAAAACCTCCTAACAATACAAAATTTTCAGTATATTTTTCAAAACCATTTAGAGCTCTCTTCATGACTAACGACCTGGCAGAACCTGTGTCCTTAAAAACTTCACCTGGACAACATGAGAGTCAAAAATCAGCTTTCCAGGCCATACATATTTGTCGTACTTGAGTCATGATTGGGGATTAGGAACATTAGGCTTACTACTATTTACTAAACTACTCCTATCTACTACAGGTCTGTCTACAGGACTACTGCTACTAACCTCTGAATTATCATTAACCAAGGCTACAGGACTTTGATTACTGCGCTGTACGTACATCTCCTTTGAGCATTACACTGGATTTGGAAATGCCCGGGCTTGTTCCACCAAAAACAGCTTCCTTTACGGCCCAAGCCTCTATTTCCATTATAACTGTTATTTCCCTTACCTGGGAAGTCAATATTAGCAAAAACTTTAGGGGGAGGAGGACCTCCTTGGACTCTACCCACATCCCTATCACCTGAAAAAGAATTAGAATTAATATTACCATTCTTAGGGATATGGGGAGTCGATGGGGAGGTTTCCCCTCTCCTACCACTATTAGGGGAGCAAGATGTTTGCTTATTTAAAGTCTTATACATAAAACTACCGCTACCTGACCGGTGAGTCAATACAAAATCATCCGATAACTGAGCGGCCCTACTCAATTTCACACTTTTTAACACCTCCAGGTGAACTCTTAACTCCCTATTACAGGCCTTCTTAAAATTCTCAAGGAGCAACAGTTCACGTAACGCAGCAAAAATGACCATCTGGTGACTTTTCAGCCAGTCGTCGAACTGTTCCTCCTTGACGCGCACAAACTCCACGAAATACTGCGCAGGGTGTTTCATATATTTGCGAAACCGGAGGGACCAAGTGTTAGGACTTTAAAATTAAGGCTTTTACCTTCTAGTAATCCCGAGCTACTACGTCCTCCAAGGCATTATACACCCGCATTGCCTTCCAAAGTAACCTACACTGTATTAATAGAGTCCACATTTCTGTGGGCCAAGACAATCAGGAGGCCACATGCTCAAATGACTTGAAGAACTCTGAGACTTCCTTTTCGTCGAACGCTGGCACCAATTTTAGTACAACACCTATATCAAACCGATCTTGGCAGGTATTTTTAGGGGAACTTATCAAATTGGCACCCTGCAACCTAGCTATTTCTAGATTTTATTTCCCCATATCAAACTCATGACACCTTACCCGCTCGTTCTCCTCAAACTCCATTTTTGGCAACTCTATGCACTTGCAAATAATGTTGTATTCCTTCTGCTCCTTGGAGTCACCCAACGCATTAACAGTGGCCAGAGATTTGAAGGGTACAGAATCGGGGGGGGGGGGGGGCTGGCAAAAACGGATTAGAGGACACGTTACTCGGACCCTGAGGAAAATTTTCTGGACCTTGGTAAATGGTACCTACGATAGGAGGATCATCAAACCGAGTTAAACCAGCCCTCATACTGACTTCGTCGTCTTATAAACCCTCACTCAAACTCTTCTCACTATCCCTCAGTTACCTCACTCTCACTCGCTGAATGTTCGGCTTCAGCTAACTCCTGTTTAATTTTATTCCTAATTGCTACCAATATCTCTGCTCTGGTGTCCGTCGTCTTCCGTGGAACACCCTTCCATTTAGCACATTCTACTAATAGTTTCTTACCTAGCAGGGGCAAATACTTAATGCAATCACCCGACCCAAAAAACTCAGCTGGATCAAAAACAATGTCGCTCCACTGACCAAAATACCGGATACCCTGAGCTCTATCCTGTCACAGTCGTCAAATATGTTACGACCCTGGTCGGGCCGTGGTGCAAGTTCTTATTGTACGATAAGAGAGGTCAGTGCTTACAAAAATATCCAGCAATAATATGGTCAGCGGAAACGAGAACACTTGGGAAAACTTAACAATATTTATTAATAACAATTTATAGAACACTCAACCTTGTGACTACCTAACAATTTGAATTAACAACTTACAACTAACTATTAACAACTAACACTTAACAAATAACCATTACCAATTAACAAATAACCATTAACAACATTCCCCAACGGGAAACACCAAACTCTCAACGAGAGAGATTCTAACATTTAAATAATTATTCACACACAAGAAACCAAAAAAAAAAAAAAAAAAAATATATAAATTCTCACACTCTTTGGGGCTTGATGAAATCCCCCCCTGCTC
>NC_090733.1:17692791-17720291 GCF_036898095.1 Palaemon carinicauda | reverse complement strand
AGCTAAAGAGTACATATATGTATTTACAGTGCATGCATATATATATATATATATATATATATATATATATATATATATATATATATATATATATATATCATCACCATTATCATCATCATTATCAGTCTTTCATAAACAACGTCTTGTGGGTATACCCACTATTCTATCCTATTTATAATTTTCTTGTTATCCTGAAGATTTTATAGTTGATATACGAACGATTTATTTTAACGCTGTTATTGTTTTAAAACTTCTTTTGTAGTTTAATTCCGTATTTCCTTTCCTCACAGGAGTCCATGGGCTTATATTATAGTATCGTGTTGTGGCGGGATGTTGCAAGAACAAGCCCCACCCCCTTGAATCACACTTACTGACAATGGTCTCCTCAACACATACTTTCCCCTTACTTTATCAACTGGACTCTTGGACAAAAGGACAAACAAAACAAAACATACCCTTAAAACTATATTTCCTAATACCACAATACTTAACATGGAACCATTCACAATCAAAATAATAATCACACTTACAACTAATCATAAACTTCACACTAAATATATAATAACCACCATTAAAATAATCAACGAAACCCCTAACAAAACTTAAATCAACCGCACACCAACACCCAAATAAATATCTGTGTTTATATATATTTTATAGACACCAACACTGTCTATACACACAAGCCAACTGTCTTTAATGGCACAACAACACTATACGAAACCCGAAGATTGTTTTCAATTTCCATAACGGACTTAACTCCTCGGGGTCATGGGTGTCATCGTCGTCGATATCATCATCATCATCAACATCATCATCCTAAATCTTAATTGTAATAAACAGGCCAGGTCGTCAACAGTTGATCAATCAAATGAGCAGTCCAAACAAAATCGTAATACAGGCCAAGTCATCAACAATACATCCACTTTAAAAAAACTTGGGTCTCTCCAAAGGAGGAATCGCAGCTTTGAAAATCAAAAAACACTTCCACGCTGGTCGAAAATATATAAATAGTTATCCAGCACTCACACAACTGCCTTAAGCTGCAGTCAAATAAAAAAAGCATTCGCTCCGAAACATTCACCACTGTCGTAACCTAACTAAAAAAATGTAAACAAACAATCTCATTTGTACCAATAGTCTTTCTCACCACCAACGATCATTCTCTAACTACCACTTGCTCTTCGGCGCGCACCGCAGTTACACAAACACACACACAAACACACACTCAAACACACTCAAACACACACACACTCTCGCGCGATCTAGCAAAACTAAAGCAAATGAAATTCTCTCTCTCTCTCTCTCTCTCTCTCTCTCTCTCTCTCTCTCTCTCTCTCTCTCTCTCTCTCTGGATTTGGCAAAAACAAAAAAATAAAAATAAGGTAAAAATAAATCCTCCACATTCCTCCCCCCTTACTTTGCCAAATCCTTCTCACACAACACTTACATTATTTTTTTCATAACCCAGTCGCAGTCGGGAACGGGACCTCTACTCCGAGTAACTGGGCCTCCATATACTCTCTCATTCACTTCTTCCTTATCACAATCATTCGCTACATTAACACTATTTCTATCTAAATCCCTATCATCTAATATATCATGTACAATCATATCTACCTCGTTCTCATCTGGCCCTATAATTACACTCATTTCTGTAAACAGTTCATCCATTTCATCAAAAACATTCTCAACTTTAGTAAAAGATTCATTCATACTACTAATCATTCTCCTATCTCTCACTCTCGCATTCGTCATCCTTTCTTTTACATCACCTAAGGAAAAGCCACACACACTATAGGTATCATTCATACTCAGCCATGATTCATCTGTATTAACACATTTATCTTCCATACACACTTGCACATTTACACCCTTGTCATACTTATTTCTATTCTCACTTTTACTTATAAAATTTCCCCTTCTTTCATCTTTACTTAAAGCTCTTGTATTCTTCCTTTTCTTATATTCTACTAACACTAACTGTTTACCTTCCAGACCTAAGTCCTCATACATAATAGGTTCACCCTTGTTCCTTTTCAACCATTTACTCATCCCATTCTCTTGGATATACTCAGGTACCTCTTTCCATTTACGCAACTGGTTGTGGTGGGCCCTAATTTTTTCCCCAATACCACCCACACACAACTTACCCAAAACGTAACTTAATCCACTCGAACCAACTTCTAACACCTCATAGGGAACTTCAAATTTATCACGCACCTTATTTACATTCATTCTACTCTTTTCAATTACTTCTTTCATCACTCTTTCACCAACTTTAAAGCTTTCAAACCTCTTATTTGCTTTCCTCCACACATCTCTATCATCCTCCGACACACCCAACCTTGGTCTTATTATTTTTTCAAAATTTAACACAAACTTACATGGAGACATACCCGTACTCTTATGCACTGTTGCATTGTAAGCCCACAACGCTCTACCAACATACAAATCCCAATCATTACCACATGTACTCATCATTCGCAAAATTTCAGTTAATGTTCTTACAGTCCTTTCAGCCAACCCATTCGCACTTGGCATATAAGGAGTCGAATACACATGTTCAATACCCCATTCTCTTAACATCTGCTCAAACTCCCATCCAACAAACTCAGGGCCATTATCACTTAACATTCTCACAGGCTTACACACACACATCGGCAACATCACTTGACCAACCATTCTTGCAACAGTCTCGCTCCGTTTATCCTTGATGGGTATTGCATAGGTAAATTTACTCATGTGATCAACCATAACAATCATTCCCACATGTCTTCTCGCAGTCACAGGCAACGAAACACAATCAATCACAAACATCTCAAATGGTTCTTTCATACGTAATCTCAAAACAGGCGGAATAGCATGCACTCTCTGATACTTCCCTTTCTGGCAATCTTCACACGTAGTCGCTACATCCTTACATATCTGACTCAACCCAGGTGTAAACAATCTCTCACGCATGCATTCCCATAATTTATTCTTACCCATATGCCCATATCTGTCATGCACTAACATACACATACTTACTGCTGCATGCATTGGAAACACAGGAACATATATATCTTCATCCATTCCTTTATGTAGAAAATAAACAATATTCTTACACACAATAAGTCTCTTACTAACTTTCTTATACACCTCTAAATCAGACGGCCATTCTTCTACCTCAATACTATTCAACATACATTCACGTAACCTTTTAATTTCCTCACATTCATCTTGCATTTCTTCCACCTCCTCTTTAGTCAGTAGATCATCCTCACTCCTCGTAATATCAACCATGCCAACAAAATTCGCCATAAATACACTATTATCTTCTATAACAACTACTTCACATCCATTTTTCAGAAGCAAACCACTACCAATATCAACTGATAAATCATGCAATCTTAAAAAGTCAATTCCTATCAAAAAACAACTAGGCATCTCATTCTCTCCCATTACAATAAAATTATGTTCCACCTCCATACTTCCCAGTTTTACTTTCAAACGCACTTCTTCCCAAACTAGCAAACTTCCTTTACCTATCCCATGAATTCTCACACTCGTACATTGCCTTTTCACTTCCCAATTGTACCGCTCTATTTCCTTGATAACAGACATATTCACTAATGACACTTGCGCACCTGTATCAATTAAACTACAGTATTCATTCTCATTTATACCCACATACGTCATCATTCTTCCTTTTACACCATGCATACAAATGTTTACTCTCCTATCAATAGGGTCATCCTTATCACACCCATGGTCATCTTCGCTATCTTCCATGCTCATACCACTCGGATTCAAGTCACTCAGACAATCCTCCTTCTTACTCAACAACTTGCAACATCTTTCATTACATTGTAACCTCAATATATACTCCCTTTCAATCTCTTTATTTGCTCGGTACTGCATCGGACGATTCCACCCAAAATACAAATAAACAGTGACACCATATAACATACTTACTACCAACAATACTTTTGATAACAATTCACCCTCAAGCATACTATCCTCCTCCTTATATGCCATTTCTTTCGATACTTCATTCCTAACACTCATTCTAAGCTCATCTATACTAGCAGGTATATCCCTATTCAAACCCTTCAATTTAACCTTATTTAACCCACACAAAATACATTTATACACCATGTCATCCCCTTCAAAACTTTGTACCACCATTAAATCTTCCGGCAACCTTTCAAAATTACTATCATTCTCGCTACTCTCTTCTATCTTACCATGCATTCTTGACATCGCATCTGCTATCACGTTCTTACTCCCAGGTACATATTCTAGCTTAAAGTCAAATTCATTCAAATCCTCTATTGTCCTCGCAACTCTAGCATTCACAGACTCTTTCCTAATCATGTACACTAGGGGCTGATGGTCAGTACGCACAATAAATTTCACACCATACAAAAATACCTTCAACGCTTTCACGCAAAACCTTATCGCAGCCAACTCCCTTTCAATCGTGGAATACTTTCGCTCAGCCTTATTAAATGCTTTACTTACATACGCTATCACTCTCAACTGTTCATCTCCGTTTATTCTTTGCATTTGAACCAAGCAACCGCCCATACTAATCCCACTAGCATCCGTATATAACTCTAGCATACTCGCATGTTCACTATAATCGGGAAAAGCCAAAGTGACGTCTCTCGCAGCCTCTTCTTTCAAGTTTTCAAATGCTTCAATCATACGCTCATCCCATTTCAGTCTCGTACTATTTCTCTTACCTGTCCACTCATTCAAAGGCTTCCCTATTCCCGAACAATCTCTGACAAACTTCCGACCAAATTCAATTAACCCAAGAAACCCTCTCAACTCACGCACCGTATGAGGACGTGGAAACTCTCTCACCTTACTCACAAACTTTTCACTCTTCCTTATACCCGATTCACTCACCACATGCCCAAGAAATTCCACCTCCCCGGCCAACCATGTACACTTTTCAAGCTTAACTTTCACCCCAACTTCTATCAACCGTTCTAATACTGCTTCAAGCAACTGCATGTGTTCCTCAACTGTCTCACTAGCAATCAAAATATCATCAATAAAAACAGTCACCTTCTGTCTATCAAACCCAGCCAAAACTACATTCATCGCCCTCTGGAAGGCAGCAGGCGCATTAGCAAGGCCAAAACTTAATCTTTTAAACTGAAAATGACAATTTCTACTTGAAAATGCCGTAATGGGCCTGCTCCCCTCTGCCAGAGGCATCTGGTAATAGCCCCTAACTAAATCTAACTTTGTAAAAACTTTCATACCATGCATCTTATACACACAGTCAGACACTACATTCATCGGAAAACGTTCTTTAACAGTTACTTCATTCACCTTCCTATAATCAATACACATCCGTAAACTTCCATCCGGCTTTCTTACAGGTACAATAGGGCTATTCCAGGCACTCTCACTCCTTTCTATTACACCCATTTGCTCTAACTCCTGGCACTGCTCTTCTATTTCTCTGGCAATAGGCGGAGAAAAATGTCGGGGACGCTGATATATGGGGGTATCATTACTAAGAACTATCTTAAATTCAGGCAGCTTTGATCCCCCCCAATCCTCGTCACCGCGACTCAAAACTCTCCGTCTATCCCATAACATCCTATACAATTGTTCCCTTTCCCCCTCACTTATATTCTCATCTACATTAATTCTTTCTTTCAAACTTTCATAGTCCCAATCGTCATCCGGCTTTATCTTACCCGTCATAACCCGTCTCAATTTAACATACCTTTCATCCTCTACATTGACCAACGTATACATACATCCCATGCAATCACCCTCACGTATACCCCGTATTCTCTTCCTCCTTACAGTCGGCAACAAGCTCACATACACCTTCGGCTCCTGCAAATTCAAAATACCATCATACACATGCACACTTGCTTTCACCAAATTACTTGCTTCCGAACCTTCCACTACATATTCACAATTGTCACTATTGGCAATTCCCAGACTATTCGGCCATGCAACTTTTACACTGACAACCTCACTCGCATCTTTTGACAATTTAACACCTTCTTTTGCTATTAACGGCACACCTTTCCATACCTTCGTACATACACTACCATCTTCATTCAAATAAAATTCCCCACAAAATTTACCCTTAACTTTCATCTCTATCATATTTACATTAGGATGCACAATCATACCGCATTTTTTCAAGAAGTTATAACCTAACAACACATCGTATTTGTCATTTACTCCCTCAACCACATAAAAATCATTATCTTCCATCATCAGCCCCCCAATCATGACATTTTCACGCAACTTTCCTTGCACAGACATACTTAAATTACCGATACCTTTCACTTCACCTTTACACCCCCTAAATTCACACACATCCCTTACCTTATCGTATGCATTCCTAAACATTAAATTGACACCACAACCAGTATCAATCAGACCAACTAGCTCTATTCCATTAAAATTTACTTTTGCACTCATGCAGTCATAAGCTCTTTCGCCCATCACGTCTTCATGTAGTAAACCTTCACGAACATGCATCACATTCACTCCGCACACACTCGAGGACTCACCCAGCTGAACCCTCTTACACTCTAGTGTCCCGAACATCCTGGCTGATTTACTCCCTTCTTCCTACATACCCTAGCTACATGCCCATCTGCACCACATTCAGTACACTTACCCCGTGGCTCCTTGCACATTCTAGCATAATGACCATCCTTACCACAATTACCGCAAATCACATTTGTACGATTACTCCGACATCCACTCGCTATGTGCCCTGTCATACCACACCGATAACATTTTACCCCTTTCTCTTTCGTGCACTCGCTAATTCTATGCCCTACCTCACCACATCCAAAACAAGCACCAAGAGCCCATCTACATTCATTCTTCTTATGTCCTACTTTCCCACATCTATAACACTTCTCTTCACGGATACAACTACCTGACCTATCTTGCGGCGCACTAGCACTCCTATCCCTCCAAACCTGATTCCCTTGCCTAAACCCTTCATTTGTCCTTACAGGTATTCCCACATTACTCGCCCTAACACTCCTATCTACTACACTATCCGCTACCCTCATCGGTCCTCTCATAACAGCATCTCTAAAACTAACAAATTCTGGCACACTTTCCTCCATTCCAGTTCTTACACTCACAGATTTACTTTCTTTCATACACCTATCCAACTCGTAATCCTCAACTATCTCTAAAATATCATCCCATGTCAATCTTTCTTTCGTCCACCTCATTTTCTCCTTCCGTTTCAAATTAACAAACTCAGCCACATTCTCGGGTACAGTAGCCAAAAACTTCTTCATTAACTCCTTATTCTCATTTATGCCTTCATCCCCATACTTCTTCCTAGCTAACGTTTCCAACCTACATACGTACATTGATATAGCTTCTCCTGCATTCATCCTTGCCTCATCAAAATCATTCTTATGCTTATACTTAACACTCCCTTTCATACGTTTTACCTGCTCAATTATTCTCGTTTTCACACTTTCATAATCAACGTCCCCTACACTCATTATCACTCCATACATCGTCAACAAATACCCAGTCAAATATTCTCCTAACTCCCTAGCCCAAACTCTTTTACTATCACCATACTTATCCTGACAATACCTCTCATACTCCTTGAAAAACTCATATACATCCCTACTGCTATGCTCATTGAACCTTTCACACCGAGGTACCTCTCTCATAAACACAGTCTCACACACATCACGTTCATTCTCACTGCTATCATCACTGTCTACTCCCTTGTTACCTTCTTCCTCATTCGAATATAATGAATCCACTTCCACACTTAAATTCCTATCCTTAACCATTCCTTTCTTACCCTTTTTCTTACTTACCACTTTCACCCATTCACGATCGTCCTTGCTATCAGCCTGATACTTTTTCTTCCCTTTCTTCACATCACTTTTACCTTTCCTTTCATCTTTCCTCTCACCTTTCTGTTCATTCTTACTATGCCTAATTCCCTTATCTTCAATATCACCATCACTATTACTACTATCACTATCACTTCCTTTCCCATTATCACCTACCTTATCCTTCTCTTCCACTACCAACCCATTGCCCGAAGCTGAGGACACTCCTCCAACTGCACCTTCACCCATTATAGTTTTCATCATCCCCATGACTTGCCCCATCATATCTTCCATTCGTTTCTCTATTCGTTCTTCATTCTCTCGCATCCTCATCTCAAAACATTCTTCCACTCTCTCTACTGTCCCCTTTAACTCCCTAAGCTCCTTCTGCATCGCCGCATTCTCCCAGTTCAACCTCTCATTCTCTATTAGCAACCTCTCCTCACGCTCCTTACTCAGCCGCAATTCCTCCTCCAAAGCCTTTAATTTACCTTCCATTTTTCATCAACCTTATATCTAAATTCTGTCCTTCGTCCAACAGTCCGGCTTCCTATCCCACCTCGGCAGTCCCTGTTCGGGCGCCAAAATAATGTGGCAGGATGTTGCAAGAACAAGCCCCACCCCCTTGAATCACACTTACTGACAATGGTCTCCTCAACACATACTTTCCCCTTACTTTATCAACTGGACTCTTGGACAAAAGGACAAACAAAACAAAACATACCCTTAAAACTATATTTCCTAATACCACAATACTTAACATGGAACCATTCACAATCAAAATAATAATCACACTTACAACTAATCATAAACTTCACACTAAATATATAATAACCACCATTAAAATAATCAACGAAACCCCTAACAAAACTTAAATCAACCGCACACCAACACCCAAATAAATATCTGTGTTTATATATATTTTATAGACACCAACACTGTCTATACACACAAGCCAACTGTCTTTAATGGCACAACAACACTATACGAAACCCGAAGATTGTTTTCAATTTCCATAACGGACTTAACTCCTCGGGGTCATGGGTGTCATCGTCGTCGATATCATCATCATCATCAACATCATCATCCTAAATCTTAATTGTAATAAACAGGCCAGGTCGTCAACAGTTGATCAATCAAATGAGCAGTCCAAACAAAATCGTAATACAGGCCAAGTCATCAACAATACATCCACTTTCAAAAAACTTGGGTCTCTCCAAAGGAGGAATCGCAGCTTTGAAAATCAAAAAACACTTCCACGCTGGTCGAAAATATATAAATAGTTATCCAGCACTCACACAACTGCCTTAAGCTGCAGTCAAATAAAAAAAGCATTCGCTCCGAAACATTCACCACTGTCGTAACCTAACTAAAAAAATGTAAACAAACAATCTCATTTGTACCAACAGTCTTTCTCACCACCAACGATCATTCTCTAACTACCACTTGCTCTTCGGCGCGCACCGCAGTCACACAAACACACACACAAACACACACTCAAACACACACTCAAACACACACACACTCTCGCGCGATCTAGCAAAACTAAAGCAAATGAAATTCTCTCTCTCTCTCTCTCTCTCTCTCTCTCTCTCTCTCTCTCTCTCTCTCTCTCTCTCTCTCTCTCTCTCTGGATTTGGCAAAAACAAAAAAATAAAAATAAAGTAAAAATAAATCCTCCACAGTGTTGTTGTTTTTTGTTGTTGTATTTAACTAGGGATGTAGCTTAGCAGTAATAATAATAATAATAATAATAATGATAATAATAATAATAATAATAATAATAATAACTGCAAGACAAAGGCCTAAAACATCCTCCCACTCCCGTCTGTTTGCAGTCTTTCTTTACCAATCAATACCCGAAAATTTCCTCACTCGTCAATCAAATGCCTTCTCTTCCTTCCCCTGCTTTGTTTGCAATCTATAGGAGCCCATTCTGTTATGTTTTTCGTTCATCGAATATCTGTCATTCTCATAATATGCACCCCTCTACGTCTATTTCTTTTTCTTATTTGGTAATGGAAGTCCTCTACTTTACTTTGCTCTTGTACCTATGTTGCCTTTTTCTGTCTCTTTGTATTAATATCATGATTACTCTTTCCATAGCTCTTTGACATATAATTAGTTTATGTTATAAAGCTTCTCTAAGGCTCTAAGATTCAGATGCATATGTTAATACTGGTAAAACCATTTGATTTAATACTTTTGTTTTTAGAGAAAGTGTTATGTTGATTTTCAGAATCTCATTTTGTTTAGCAAAATTTCTACCACATATTTATACTTCTTTTAATTTCGAAATTATGTTCTGGTTTAATACATATTGACTGTCCTAATATGTATATTCCTCAGCATTCTCTGGAGGCTCGTCCATAACCCTAATTTGTTGTCTCTCTGCATATCCATTAAACATTGTTAGTTTTACTGATATTAATTTTAGGCCTACATTTCTGCTTTTTATATTCTTTTCCAACTAATCCCATGATTCTTTATATAGATATATGTCATATGTAAATCTTAATTTGTTGAGTTATTCTTCTATGCGTGGGGTAAATAATGTAGGAGGTTAGTGGTTTCCCTATCTAACTCCTCTCTCAATCAGAATTTTCCAACTTTCCTTATTGCTGAAGGTTTAAAATACCCAAAAGCTTTCTCGTTGTCTATAAATTCCATATGTAGTGGTTTGTAATAATATTTTGAGTTTTCAATTACCTGGTTAATTACTTGGATATGGTCATTTGAATACTCGCATCTTAAGCCAACCTGCTCTCTTTGCTGATTTATGTCCAGCTGTCCTATTCGGCCTAATACACTTTTTTTTAAATTTTATATATTACTGGGAGGACCCTTATTGGGATATATATATATATATATATATATATATATATATATATATATATATATATATATATATATATATATATATATATATATACAGAGAGAGAGAGAGAGAGAGAGAGAGAGAGAGAGAGAGAGAGAGAGAGAGACTATAATTATATAAACATATATATATATATATATATATATATATATATATATATATATATATATATATATATATATATATAAAGATATATATATATATATATATATATATATATATATATATATAAAGATATATATATATATATATATATATATATATATATATAAAGATATATATATATATATATATATATATATATATATATATATATATATATATATATATATATATATATATATATATATATATATATATATATATATATAAAGATATATATATATATATATATATATATATATATATATATATATATATATATATATATATATATATACATATATATATATATATATATATATATATATATATATATATATATATATATATATATATATATATATATATATATATGTTATGTTAAAGTAGGTTATTTAATTGTTTATAAATAAATTCGGTCTTCGGCAGGAGTGAAAGTTAACTGCCCTTTTCATAAGAGTTCGGTGATAACCTTCGCTCCTCCTCGTCGTTAATTAGTGAATTGCCATTAACTCTTTTGTTTATTCTTCTTTCCGAGTGTTTGGTGTTTAGTGAGAGCCATGGACGAGACTACTGCTGCCTGGAATGTTGAGTTCGGACTCTGCCTTGATCACAAACGTGTATCCTCATTCAGCAGCCATTCGTAGACGCCTTTTTTATTCCCTCATAAGGAATTGTGCCTTGGGAGGATGATTTCGCTGGTGTCTTTGAGCCACCCGCGGTATATTGTACACTTCTTTGGGTCACGGACCACGTAGGCAGGGGTTTTGTCACCTGCGATAGCCACCTCGCTTGTTACGTCCTGCAAGTGTATGTGTCACTTGCGACCTTCGCTTGACGTTATTTTCCCCGCCTGAGGATTCTGCGGGAAGACGGTGCCGTCGTTCCGTCCCGGCACTGTTGGAGGTACTATTGCCGTGATCCAAGAGCGTCATCACATCTGTTACGCTGCTCGTCTGTGGACCAAGGGTCCGTGAGGAGGAACGTAGGGAGGCATTACCCAGGTAAAGTTACGATCTTTTCATTATCGTTATGGATATGCCCAGTCCGTTTTCCTGGTGTTAATGATACTCCCTCTGATGCTGATGAATGTTCGTCCCCTCTCTGTCGTCTGATCCATGTATGGATAAGTACTATTGAGTTATTTCACAGATAGATAATACAGTGTTGGGTTTTTTACATGTATATATAAATTATGTCTCTGCATAATTCTTTTGTGAAGGTATCCAAGTGTTTATGCATTTAGTATGTGGCATGTGTACTTGTATGCTGCGTTGTGTTATGTTTTATTATTTGGTATTTGGTTTAGCTTTAAACGTTTGTGTGTAGGTAGGTAATTTTAAGGTTTTCTGCCTTTTCATTTCTCCTGTCTTCCTTATTCTTATATGTTTAGTAATAGGGTAGTGGTTTGTGGATATTTGTGGGCCCGGCTTAATATATGAGCCATACTTTTGATCTGTTTAGTTTTTCTATGTTAGGGTTAAGATTTTTAGATATAGGTCAACCTTGTGTATTTAGAGGACTCCGTATATTAGTCCTCCAGGTCATTTTTGTTTAATCATTGTTGTTTGTCTTAGGAGCTTTTTGTTACTCCTGGTGCAAGGTTGAATTTATTCAAGTGTATTGTAATAAATATTGATAGATTTTTCCAGTGTTTCTGTTCTGTCTTCCCTCAGTTCACCGTGTTACATAAATAATGTACTGCCTACGATTCCTTTAAAAAAATCAAAGTTTAAAGAACCAGAACTACGGCCTACACAGGTTTTAACGAGTGGCGACCATGATAGGATCGTACGCAGGTGTACTCGGTGTTTGGGGGAGCAGTTCAGCTCTGGAGGGATTTGACAGTATTTATTGTTGATATTTGATTTTTGGTTTAGTTGCTTTCCTTCCCCATAGGATATTATTTTCATTAAAATGAAGGACTTTACTCTTGACCCGTCGGAATTCTTGGGTTCGGCTGACTGTTTGAAATATTTAGGAGTTTTGACAAGGGCTTATTTGGTACAGTGTGCCCGGTGGTTGGAGATCCCTCATAAGTCCTCTGACACTCGGGCCAATTTGTTAAAACTGGTTAAGGAAAAAGTGTCCCAAGATTTGGCTAAGGGTAATGAGGCAGCTAGCGGCCTAGCCAGTGATTTTGAGAGTGGCACTGATTTTGGGTCGGACCAAGAAGGATCCATAGTCGATGATGTGAGCATAAATCCTGGTTTGTCCCTGTTCGCTGATTCCCCTGCCGTAAAGGTTATGTATGAAGGTCCGGCCAATTTTCCTACTCCGGCCGGGGCTGTTAAAAATGTTAATATTTCAACTAACCCCTTTTTAGCTGAGGAGGCTATTCCCAACCATGTAACACCTTCTGCTCATGTAATGGGGCAGGAGGAATTCCATGTAATTTGTAAGAGAATTGAGTTATTGAAGCTGCAGTTTGAAGAGAACGTAAGGGCCCGGAAACATGAGATTGAGTTGCTCAAGCTTAACCTTGAGTTGGCCAAGGTGCAAGGGTCCCCTAATCATGTTAGTTCACCCTATAGCTCATCATCAGACAAATTTAATATTTCGGGTGCACTAAAGTTAATTCCAGTTTTTGATGAGGGGAGCGTACCAGAATTTTTTAAAGCTTTTGAGAGGGTTGCTACCCGGTTGTCTTGGCCCACAGAAATGTGGATGGTACTCATACAGTGTAGATTGACGGGCAAGGCAATCCGGGTATATAATGCATTGGAAGAGGGCCTTGCCAGAGATTATGACAAAGTAAAGGCTTTGGTTCTCAGGGCCTATGATTTGGTCCCTGAGGCCTATCGCCAGAGATTCCGAACCACTGGCAAGCCCAATTCTATGTCTTACGTTGAGTACGCTAGTCTCAAGGAGGAGCAGTTTGACAACTGGCTGAAAAGTCGTCAAATTGCTTCCTTCTCTTCCTTGAGGGAACTGATGGTACTGGAGGAGTTTAAGAAGGTGTGTAGTAAAGAATTGAGGGTTCATCTGGAGGACACTAAAATTTTAACTTTGTCAAAGGCGGCTCAGGTAGCTGATGATTTTGTCCTGACCCATCGGGCTGGGTCAGGTAACTTCTCGTCCTCATACCCTAATAATAATAGTAATTTGTCTTCTAAGTCGAATAATCCCTTTAAAAACCAATCTAGTACCCCAAATAGTAACATGAGTAATCATGTTGGTAGTGGCTACAGAAAGGACTTGAGTGGTGGGCACACTCTGGTTTTTTTTAACCGTGGCAATTCGGGTAAAACTAATCAAATTAGAGGTAATTGCTTTTGGTGTAATAAGCCAGGGCATCGACAAGCTGAATGTAGAGCCAGGAGCCGTTACCTCCAAAAGAATCAAAATAAGAGTCAAAATAATGTTAATCAGCCTACGCCAATCTCACTAATTTCAAATAATTCTATTTCAGAGAGTAAGAATGGTAAAACTGTTGATCCCCAGGTTAGTAGTGACCCAGATGTAGGTAAAGTAAAACCTGTATTGTGTAAGTCCACTGGTAATTTATGACCATTTAACAAATATGTCTACCCCGGAAAATTGAAATCTGAAACCTCTACACTTTATGTTAAGTTCTTGAGGGACACAGGATCCGCTAGATCTTTGGTGTTGGCAGGGTCCTTGTCTAACTTAGTTCCCTATACTGGAGAATACGTGGTCCTGGGAGGATTTCCCGATACGGTGGTATCTGCTCCTTTAGTAAGGGTGGAGCTGTCCTTCCCAGGGTATCACAAGGTTACTGAGCTGGCAGTAGTTGAGAGCCTGCCGATACCAGGAATAGACGGAATCCTTGGGAATGATAATGTTGAGTGCAGAGGGGCAGGAATTATTTCCTATTGTTTCGGTCACGGCTTGCCCTGTGGCAATAACTACTCGAGCCTCTGCTAAGCGTGCAGCGGAAGCTAATAATGATGATGACCTAGATTTAAGTAATTTAGAAGTAGAGGTAGAGAAGCCCGGGCTAGTAGAAGGTAGTAGTAGTAGCAGTAGTTCTAGTTTTGGAGTGTTTAAATTATTGAAATCCGATTGTGACCGTCTCTCTTTCATACAGGCCCAAAAAGATGAATTTTCATTTGAGTTAGGTAATACTGACGATTTGACCAGGCCCAGGTTTGTGGTTTTGAAAGGATTGTTGTATAGGGTCAGTCGTCCCCCAACTCATCAACTAAATGTGACTTCTTGTTTAAGACAAATTGTCGTACCTACCAAGTTTAGGGAGGCTGTGTTAAGCCTTGCACATGAGGACTCCTTTTCTGGCCACTTAGGCTTAAGTAAAACTTTTTGTAGGTTGAGTAAATGTTTTTGGTGGCCAGGAATGAAGTCTTCGGTGAAGAAATTTGTAAGAACTTGTGAAGTGTGTCAAGTGATGGGTAAACCCAATCAACCTATTCCCAAGGCTCCTCTTAACCCAATTCCTTTAATTGGAGAACCCTTTGCAGAATTGGTAATTGATGTGGTAGGACCTCTGCCTAGGACAAAGTTAGGGTTTACGCATCTCCTGACCATAATGGATAGAGCATCACGTTTTCCTGAGGCCTTTCCAATGAAGAAAATAACCTCAAAAGCTGTGTTTGACAAATTAGTGGAGTTTTTCTCCAGGTATGGACTGCCTCGTAAAATTCAGTCAGATTGCGGCTCGAATTTTACAAGCAGGGTATTTAAGAGTAAGTGTGCTGAACTGGCCATTCAGCACATTACCAGTGTACCCTACCATCCTGAGAGTCAGGGTGTGGTGGAAAGATTTCACCAGACCCTTAAATGTATATTAAAAAAATATTGTTATGAGCAAGGAGAGGATTGGGATAAAGGGCTTCCCTTTGCTCTCTTTGCCATAAGGAATTTTCCCAATTCTTCTACTGGCGTTGCTCCCTTTGAATTAATATTTGGGCACAAGGTTCGAGGACCTTTGGAAATCTTCCATGAATTGCTCGAAGTAAATCAGAGAGGAGAGCGTACGGTGGGAGAAGTTGTTGGTGAACTTAAGTCCAAGTTAGCCGTAGCTTGGAAGTATGCCAAAGATAATTTGTCTGCTTCCCAAGCTACAATGAAAACCAAATTTGATCAGAAGTGTAAGGTACGCTCATTTGAGTCCGGGGACTTAGTATTAGTTTTAAGCACAGACCCAGACAACTTCCTTGAACCCAGGTACAAGGGCCCCTGGAAGGTGTTGAGAAAGTTGTCAGAGGTCAATTATGAAGTTGAAGCCCCTGGAACTAGTCGTAAATGTAAAATTTTCCACATAAACAGGTTGAAATCTTACTCTTCTGATAGACGGGATCCGTTGGCCATTGTTTTTGAGCCAGTTATGAGTGTGGTTGCACCTGTTGAGGAAAACTTGGAAGATGTTTTGGACCAGGTGCCTTCAGATGCTCTAGGTAATAACTTGCAAAATTTAGGTGTATTAAAAGAGGTGTTAGAGCATCTGGAGGCACCTCAGAAAAAAGATATACTAAACCTAATTATGGAATTTTCTGACTTGTTTCAGGACTCTCCAGGAAGGACGAGGTTGCTCCAGCATGATGTTGATGTTGGGGACGCTTCTCCTGTTAAGCAAAGCCCGTATCGCCTCAGTCCAGAGAAGCGTGCCATTGTTGAAGACGAAATTAAGTACATGCTGGAGCACAATCTCATACAACCATCAGTAAGTCCATGGAGTTCCCCTATAGTCTTAGTGAAGAAACCTGATGGTAAATATCGTATGTGTGTTGACTATAGGAGGGTAAACTCGGTTACTAAAAATTATTCCTTTCCTCTTCCCCGTATTGAGGATTGTATGGACCTGATAGGTCCTGCTAAGTTTATTACAAAATTGGATCTGTTAAAGGGATATTGGCAGGTCCCCCTATCTGGCCGTGCCCGTGAAATTTCAGCATTTGTGACACCCTCAGGGCTTTACGAGTGCAAAGTAATGCCCTTTGGGATGAAGAACGCTGCCTGTACTTTCCAGCGTCTGATGAACAGGGTAATTTGTGGCCTGGAAGGTACAGAAATGTATATAGATGACTTGGTGGTACACAGCAACGACTGGCGGACCCACCTGGTAAGATTAAGAAAAGTTTTTGAGGCACTTAGGGCTGCCGGTCTTGTTGTGAATCTGGGTAAATGTAACTTTGGGAAAGCTAAGGTTAGTTATTTGGGTCACGAGATTGGCTTGGGTAAAGTTGCTCCTAAGCAAGCCAATCTCGAGGCCATAGTTGCTTTGAAGAGACCGTGTAATGTCAGAGAGGTTTGTAAGGTGCTGGGTATGTTGGGTTATTACCGTAGGTTTGTCCGAAACTTCTCTGACCTTGCACAGCCTCTAACTAATTTATTGAAAAAAGGGCAGAAATTTATTTGGTCTTCTCGATGCGAAGAAGCATTTTTAAAACTTAAGATGTTACTCGTGTCTAATCCAATATTGGTTTCTCCCAATTTTCAGAAGCCATTCATCATAGCCGTGGATGCTAGTGACGTAGGAATTGGGGGAGTCCTCTTTCAAAGGAGTGATGATGGTGAAGTACACCCCGTATCTTACTACAGCCGTAAGTTACTAGAGGCGGAAAGAAAGTACTCCACCATTGAGAAAGAGGCTCTGGCATTGGTGCGGACATTGGTACATTTTAAACCTTATGTAACTAACTTTTCATTCCCTATAGAAATTTGGACCGACCATAGTCCGTTGGTATTCATTGAACGTATGAAGGGATCAAACCAGAGGATTCTGCGTTGTGCCCTTCAGCTACAAGAGTTCAATTTAATTATAAAACACATTAAAGGGGTGGATAATTGCATCCCCGATGCTCTCTCACGTGTCTAAATTTTGATCTCTCCCTTTGTTTTTTTGGTACCCTCTCGGTTCGCCTGGTTGCATGTGTTGAGGTTACATCCATGTTTCGAGGTATGTATATATTGAGCTCAGGTATAAGGTTTGTACTCTTGTAAATTGTTCCAGGACCTAGGTTGGTGTGGATAATTCTATATCATATTTTTTTTTCTCTGTGTGCCTACTAAAATTTATTGTTGACAGGTATAGGATTGAATGTCTGTCCAAATGTTTGATGATGTATTTAAAACTTGCTCTGTTCTTGTCCTTTTGCTTAGGTTTAAGATGTTTTTACCTTGTGATTGGTTTATTACTGTAGATACTACGTTTAAGACTTTGTTTTGTTTTGGTTTAAGATATTTTATCTTATCAGTGGTTTGTAGTAGCTTTAGTGTTTTCCTTGAATTTTCTTTATTTTTGTGGCCCTGCATTTTCTGATGTTTTGTCCAGCCTTGTGGCTTATCATTAAAAGAAAAATTTTGCATTTAGTGAATGAAAATTATTTTTCTTGGGGGAGGAAGGTGTTATGTTAAAGTAGGTTATTTAATTGTTTATAAATAAATTCGGTCTTCGGCAGGAGTAAAACTTAACTGCCCTTTTCATAAGAGTTCTGTGATAACCTTCGCTCCTCCTCGTCGTTAATTAGTGAATTGCCATTAACTCTTTTGTTTATTCTTCTTTCCGAGTGTTTGGTGTTTAGTGAGAGCCATGGACGAGACTACTGCTGCCTGGAATGTTGAGTTCGGACTCTGCCTTGATCACAAACGTGTATCCTGATTCAGCAGCCATTCGTAGACGCCTCTTTTATTCCCTCATAAGGAATTTTGCCTTGGGAGGATTATTTCGCTGGTGTCTTTGAGCCACCCGCGGTATATTGTACACTTCTTTGGGTCACGGACCACGTAGGCAGGGGTTTTGTCACCTGCGATAGCCACCTCGCTTGTTACGTCCTGCAAGTGTATGTGTCACTTGCGACCTTCGCTTGACGTTATTTTCCCCGCCTGAGGATTCTGCGGGAAAACGGTGCCGTCGTTCCGTCCCGGCACTGTTGGAGGTACTATTGCCGTGATCCAAGAGCGTCATCACATCTGTTACGCTGCTCGTCTGTGGACCAAGGGTCCGTGAGGAGGAACGTAGGGAGGCATTACCCAGGTAAAGTTACGATCTTTTCATTATCGTTATGGATATGCCCAGTCCGTTTTCCTGGTGTTAATGATACTCCCTCTGATGCTGATGAATGTTCGTCCCCTCTCTGTCGTCTGATCCATGTATGGATAAGTACTGTTGAGTTATTTCACAGATAGATAATACAGTGTTGGGTTTTTTACATGTATATATAAATTATGTCTCTGCATAATTCTTTTGTGAAAGTATCCAAGTGTTTATGCATTTAGTATGTGGCATGTGTACTTGTATGCTGCCTTGTGTTAAGTTTTATTATTTGGTATTTGGTTTAGCTTTAAACGTTTGTGTGTAGGTAGGTAATTTTAAGGTTTTCTGCCTTTTCATTACTCCTGTCTTCCTTATTCCTATATGTTTAGTAATAGGGTAGTGGTTTGTGGATATTTGTGGGCCCGGCTTAATATATGAGCCATACTTTTGATCTGTTTAGTTTTTCTATGTTAGGGTTAAGATTTTTAGATATAGGTCAACCTTGTGTATTTAGAGGACTCCGTATATTAGTCCTCCAGGTCATTTTTGTTTAATCATTGTTGTTTGTCTTAAGAGCTTTTTGTTGCTCCTGGTGCAAGGTTGAATTTATACAAGTGTATTGTAATAAATATTGATAGATTTTTCCAGTGTTTCTGTTCTGTTTTCCCTCAGTTCACCGTGTTACATAAATAATGTACTGCCTACGATTCCTTTAAAAAAATCAAAGTTTAAAGAACCAGAACTACGGCCTACACAGGTCGTAACATATATATATATATATATATATATATATATATATATATATATATATATATATATATATATATATATATATATATATATATATATATATATATATATATATATATATATATATATATATATATATATATATATATATATATATGTATTATGTATCAGCGTAATTTTAATTTTTGTTTACGTCAGCCTTGTTACTGCATTTTTGTTTTATGTAAAATTAATATAAGATTTAGTTTATAAGGCTTTAGTTGTGAAATTAATTTTTGTTCTCTCTTGTAGTGCTGCTTTAACCTCCTCCATGCTCGCTTAAAGATTTATAAGTGTTTAGGTTAATGCTTGTTTCTGTTCTGTGTTTTTCGAGTTTGTGGTGAGAAAACACCTTTTTTATATGTCAGGAACTCGATTGCTAAAAGAAAGAGTTCGAGCTCGAAGTTCCCCGGACCTACTGTAGCATCTGGCTTATGTGAACTTTGGAGAGGATTGCAACACCAACAGTTGACGGCTTTTAGTAGGTACATTTCTGCCACCTGCGGTCATTTGCAATTCCTGTGTGTTTTCTTCTGCGGTCCGCAGTGCAGGAGCTTTGGAGCTTTTGGTGGCATGTAGGGAGGCAGTTGCCAGGTAAAAGATATTGTGTTTCCTTTTCTTGGGTTGGGGCACCATTTCCCTTCCTTTGGATGAGGAGTCTTGCGGAGCTGCACTCCCTACGGTAGTTGAGAGTTTGTGAAGTCGCTACCTTGGTTGGAGCTGGAGGGGATTTTATCAAGCTCCAAAGAATGTGGGAATTTTTTTTATTTTTTTTTTATTTTTTTTGGTTTCTTATGTGTGTGGATAATTATTTAAATGTTAGACTCTCTCTCGTTAAGAGTGTGTTGTTTCCCGTTGGGGAATTTTGTTAATGGTTATTTGTTAATTGTTAATGGTTATTTGTTAAGTGTTAGTTGTTAATAGTTAGTTGTAAGTTGTTGATTCAAATTGTTAGGTACTCACAAGGTTGAGTGTTCTATAAATTGTTATTAATAAATATTGTTAAGTTTTCCCAAGTGTTCTCGTTTCCGCTGACCCTTTTACTGCTGGATATTTTTGTGAACACTGACCTCTCTTATCCCAAAATAAGAACTTGCACCACGGCCCGACCAGGGTCGTAACATATTTGGCGACCGTAACAGGATAGAGAGCTTAGGGTATCCAGTATTTTGGTCAGTGGAGCGACATTTGTTTTTGATCCAGCTAAGTTTATTGGGTCGGTTGATTACATTAAGTATTTGCCCCTGCTAGGTAAGAAACAATTAGTAGTGTGCTAAATGGAAGGGTGTTCCACGGAAGACGACAGACACCAGAGCAGAGGTATTGGTAGCAATTAGGAATAAAATGAAACAGGAGTTAGCTGAAACCGAACATTCAGTGAGTGAGAGTGAGGTAATTAGGGGATAGTGAGAAGAGTTTGAATGAGGGTTTATAAGAGGACGAAGTAAGTATGAGGGCTGGCCTAACTCGGTTTGATGATCCTCCTGCCGTAGGTACCATTTACGAAGGTCCAGAAAATTTTCCCCAGGGTCCGGGCAATGTGTCCTCTAATCCGTTCTTGCCAACTGTCCCCCCCCCCCAACCCCCCAACCCCCCCTGATTCTGTACCCTTCAAATCTCTGACCACTGTTAATGCTTTGGGTGACTGCAAGGAGGAGGAGGAATACAACATTATTTGCAAGTGCATAGAGTTGCCCAAAATGGAGTTTGAGGAGAACGGGCGGGTCAGGTGTCATGAGTTTGATATGGAGAAATAAAATATAGAAATGGCTAGTTTGCAGGGGGCCAATTTGATAAGTTCCCCTTGAAATACCTTCCAAGATCGGTTTAATATAGGTGCTGAACTAAAATTGGTGCCAGTGTTTGACGAAAAGGAAGTCTCTGAGTTCTTCAAGGCATTTGAGCGTGTGGCCTCCTGATTGTCTTGGCCCACAGAAATGTGGACTCTATCAATACAGTCCAGGTTAGTGGGCAAGGCAATGCGGATGTTTAATACCTTGGAGGAGGTAGTAGCTCGGGATTACTAGAAGGTAAAAGCCTTAATTTTAAAGTCCTAAGACTTGGTCTCTGAGGCCTACCGCCTCCGGTTTCGCAACTATATGAAACACCCTGCACAGTCTTTCGTGGAGTTTGCGCGCGTCAAGGAGGAACAGTTCGACGACTGGCTGAAAAGTCACTAGATAGTCACTTTCGCTGCGTTACATGAATT
Organism: Palaemon carinicauda; assembly: GCF_036898095.1. Classification (NCBI taxonomy): domain Eukaryota; kingdom Metazoa; phylum Arthropoda; class Malacostraca; order Decapoda; family Palaemonidae; genus Palaemon; species Palaemon carinicauda. The sequence goes on along the minus strand of NC_090733.1, from coordinate 17,698,464 downwards.
GTTGCTACTTAAGGATTTTAAGAAGGCCTGCAGTAGGGAGTTAAGAATTCACCTGGAGGAGGTAAACAGTGTGAAATTGAATAGTGCTGCTCAGTTACCGGATGAATTTGTATTGACTCACCGGTCAGGTAGCGGTAGTTTTACGTATAAGACTTTAAATAAGCAAACATCTTGCTCCCCTAATAGTGGTAGGAGAGGGGAAACCTCCCCATCGACTCCCCATATCCCTAAGAATGGTAATATTAATTCTAATTCTTTTTCAGGTGATAGGGATGTGGGTAGAATCCAAGGAGGTCCTCTTCCCCCTAAAGTTTTTGCTAAGAGAGACTTCCCAGGTGGGGGAAATAACAGTTATAATGGAAATAGAAGCCAGTGTAATGCTCAAAGGAGATGTACATACAGCGCAATAATCAAAGTCCTGTAGCCTTGGTTAATGATAAGTCAGAGGTTAGTAGCAGTAGTCCTGTAGACAGACCTTTATTAGATAGGAATAGTTTAGTATATAGTAGTAAGCCTAATGTTCCTAATCGCCAATCATGACTCAAGTACGACTAATATGTATGGCCAGGAAAGATGATTTTTGACTCTCGTGTTGTCCAGGTGAAGTTTTTAGGGACACAGGCTCTGCCAGGTCGTTAGTCATGAAGAGGGCTCTAAATGGTTTTGAAAAATATACTGGAAATTCTGTATTGTTAGGAGGTTATCTGGATTCAGTTGTGTCCACTCCTTTGGTTAATGTCCGCATGGCATTTCCAAGATATAATCACGTCACTGAGTTGGCTCTGGTGGATAGTCTACCTATCCCAGGTATTGATGGTATTCTGGGAAATGATATGCTGGATAGTGAAGGACGGAAGCTGTTCCCTATATCATCAGTAAATGCTAGTCCGTTGGCTGTAATGACTCGGTCCGCAGCAATTACTGGATGTGGAGAGCGATGATGACTTGATGTTAAGTAGTGTAGAGTTAGATGTTTTAAGGCCTGGGCCAGTAGAGAGTAGTTGTAATGATGTAATTAATATGAAATTTGATTCGGACAGAGCTGCTTTTATTAAAGCTCAAAAAGATGAATTTAATTCTGATTTCGGCAATGATGAGGACCTAACTAAACCTAGGTTTGGAGTTGTGAAGGGCTTATTATATAGGTTTAGTCGTCCCGCCTGTGATAATTTGAATAAAACTGGTCGGATGGAAAAAATTGTGGTACCTTCTCAATTCCAAAATTCTGTTTTGGAGTTAGCTCTCACTATTTTTTTTTTTTTCATAACCTACCTAGGTATTTTTGGTGGCATGGAATTAGGTTTGAGTGTGAAACAGTTTATCAGAGTGTGAGACTTGTCAGCTTATGGGTAAACCAAATCAGGGGATCCTTAAAGACCCCTTGCATCCCATACCTGCTATAGGTGGTCCATTTTCTGAGTTACTAATTGATGTGGTAGGCCCCTTACCCAAAACTAAAACAGGTTACATATATTTACTATCATGGATAGAGCCTCTCGCTTTCTTGAAGCTATGCCTATGAGGTGTATTACTTCCAAAGTTGTCTTTGAGAAATTCATGGATTTCTTTTCCAGGAATTGTCTTCCTCGTGTAATTCAGACCGACTGCAGGACAAATTTCAGCAAATTACCAGCGTACCTTTCACCCAGAGAGTCAAGGGGTGGGGGAAAGGTTCCACCAAACCCTCAAGTCTGTCCTGAAAAAACATTGTTATGATCATGATCATGACTGGGACAAAGCCCTCCCTTTTGCCTTCTTTGCTATCAGGAATCACTCTAACTCTTCCACTGGTGTAGCTTCTTTCGGGTTGGTATTTGGGCACAGGGTTCGTGGACCATTGGAAATTGTTTTTGAAATACTCAAATCCAACTTGAAGGCGGAAATAATTGTTAAAAGGTTTGTGGAAGACTTGAAATGAACAATGGTTAGTGCCTGAAAGTTTGCCAATGAAAATTTGGAACGATCCCTGTCGGTAATGAAGAACAACTCTTGCAAAAAGGTAAAGGTACGTTCATTTGAACCTGGTGAGTTGGTTTTTGTGCTAAGTATGGACCCGGGTAGTTTTCTCGAACCAAGATACAATGGCCCTTGGAAGGTTTTGAGGAAATTGTCAGAGGTTAACTATGAAATTAAAGCTCCCAGTTCAAGCCATAAATGTAGAATATTTCATGTTAATCGTCTGAAACCTTATTTTGGTAAGCAAGGTGATCCCTTAGCGATATTGTCCGAGCCTTTGTCTGTGGTATTGGATGTGCCTCCCGAGGACTCTGACGAGTTAGGGTGTCAGTTTCCTTCCGATGCATTGGGTAAAAATGTGCAAAATTTAGATGTTATACAGTAGTTTAGATCATTTAGATGTTAACAAATGGTAAGATGTGCTTAATTTAATTTATTCCTTTTTAGATCTTTTTCAGGATGCTCCAGGTAGGACAAATATTTTGAGTCATGACGTTAATGTAGGTGATGCTTCCCCTGTGGAGCAGAGTCCTTACTGGCTGAACCCAGTAAAATGGGATATTGTCAGTAAGGAAATAGAGCATATGTCAAACATAACCTTATTCAACCATTTGTAAGTCGTTGGAGTTCTCCTATTGTATTAGTAAAGAAAGCAGATGACATGTTCCGCTTGTGTGTGGACTAACGTAAAGTGAATGCCAATACGAAAAATGATTCTTTTCCTTTTCCTCGTATTGATGATTGTCTGGATCGGATTGGTTCTGCCAAATTTATTATTAAGCTGGATATTTTAAAGGGTTATTGGCAGGTTCCATTGTCCGACCGAGCTCGTGAAATATCCATATTTGTCACTCCATTTGGCCTGCTGCATGTACTTTTCATAAGCTTATGATTAGGGTAATTTGTGGTTTGGAAGGAGTGGAAATTTATATTGATGACTTTGTTGTATATAGTAATTACTGGGATACCCACATGTTAATGTTACGTAAAGTTTTTGAAGCCCTTAGCTCTGTAGAGTTAGTTGTTAATTTGGCTAAGTGCGAATTGGGCCTGACCAAGGTTTGTTATTTGGGTCACAAGGTTGGTTTAGGCCGGGTGACTTCAAAACAAGCTAACCTCGAGGCAATTATAAATTTGAAAAGGTTTGGTAATGTTAGAGAGGTAAGAAGAGTGCTGGGCATGATGGGTTATTACCGCAGATTTGTGCCTAATTACTCTGATATTGCTCAGCCTCTTACTAGCTTATTAGAAAAAGGGAAAAAGTTCTGGTGGTCGGATCAGTGAGAAGAATCTTTTAATAAACTTAAATCAGTATAAATTACTAACCCCATTTGGACTTCCCCAGACTTTCTGAATCTTTTTATTATAGCAGTAGATGTCAGTGACGTTGGCATCGGAGGTGTCCTTTTTCAGAGAAAGGAGGACGGTGTAAAAAGCTTCGGGCGTAGGAAAAACGTTACTCCACTATAGAGAAGGAAGTTCTTTCTTCGGTCCACGCTCTTAACTGTTTCTAGCCGTATGTGACAGAATTTTCTTTCCCGGTTGAGATATGGACGGATCACAATCCTCTGGTTTTCATTGAGCGGATGAAGGGAGCAAAGCAGAGGATTTTGCACTGGACTTTTTTCCTGCAGGAATTCAGTTTGGTTATAAAACATGTTAAAGTGAATGACAAAAAAATTCCTGATACCCTTTTTAGAATTTAGTGTGCTTGTCTGATCCTTTTCATACGCCGGCTATCTCGTTTCTCCTTTAAGGTTGTATAATTTTTTTTTTAGCTTTGTACATAAAGTTTAGGAGGTTTCTTTGAGTAGTATACACTCTACGGTTTTATAAAGGTTCCCCTAAAATTAATTAATGATTTGTCCCGATGTATTAAGACTTTTTATTGTATAATAATATACATGACTTTTTGGACTATAAAACCGGTGTATTGTAGGTTCAGGTGTATGTCTGTGGGTGTACATGCAAGTTTATTTAGGTTTAGTTAGGTAGGTTTGTTTCCATAAAATTGGAGATTTTTGACTATGTACAGTACTATTTGATCTTTAAAAATAATGGTAACTAATATAAAGATTTTGGTTTGTATTCTTTATACCTGTTGTTCTTACTTTACAGGTGCATTTCCTTTTGTATAAAAAAAAATGGTTATTTTTTTTTCGGGGGAAAAGTTATTATGTATTAACATTATTAGCTAGTTGTAAGTAGTTAATTCAAATTGTTAGGCAGTCAAAAGGGTTGACTGTTCTAAAAATTGTTATTAATAAATATTGTTAAGTTTTCTCAAGTCTTTTCGTTTCCGTTTAACATTTTACTGCTGGATATTTTTGTAAATACTGATCTCTCTTATCGTCCAATAGGAACTTGTACCATGGCCCGACCAGGGTTTTAACAGTGTATATATATATATATATATATATATATATATATATATATATATATATATATATATATATATATATATATATATATATATATGTATATATATATGTATATATATATATATATATATATATATATATATATATATATATATATATATATATATATATATATATATATATATATATATATATATATATATATATATATATACATATATATATATACATATATATATATATATATATATATATATATATATATATATATATATATATATATATTTATATATATATATATTGTCCTGGGGAAGACTTTAAACTGCATCCCCGGGGCTCCCTTGAGCAAGGAGCAGCACCCCAGAAGCTCCCCGTACCAGGGTCACGGTGAAGCTGCTGACTGCAGGGCAGTGGTTTTCACCTGAAAGCACAGTCAGTGCAACTAACAAGCTGCCTTCAGGTGGATTTTTGTCTGGCGAAAGCTCAGAACAATCCGTTCTCGGACCAACTATTCAACGGCAGAGAAATCTTCTCCTAGTAAGCTGGAGACTGCGAGTTGAGAAGGAACCTGGCGGTCTCCAGTCAGCTTTTTCTTAACCCCTGTCAACCCTTTGCACCATGAATAGTGAACCAAATGAAAACTCATACCACATCGCCCGTCGCGTGGGTCACCAAGGGGCGCATTGTTCAGTGGGTGACCAGGCTGACAATGATAAGCAGAATACTGGAACAACAAGAAAACACCTTCAATTGAGAAAAAAGATCAATATTGGAACCTGGGATGTTAGGAAACTCAAAGAAAAAGGCAAATTAAACACTGTTTGCAATGAAATGAATAACTATGGCTTCCAAATTCTTGGATTAGCTGAAACTAACTGGAACGGACTCGGTAGCTTCAGAACAGATGGAAATCATCATGTCATCTTTTCTGGTAAAGAAGATGGATACAGCCATGGAGTTGCTGTAATCCTAGGAAAAGAAGCATCTAAAGCTCTAATTGGCTACAGCCCAATCAGCGACCGAATTATAAAACTAAGAATCCAAGCAAAACCACATAACATTACTATTGTTCAGTGCTATGCTCCAACTAGCACAGCGAATGAGGACGAAATAAATAGTTTCTATGACAGCCCCCAAGAAACTATAGACTCCATACCAAATATGAATGCCAAAGTAGGTAAGAACTCGACACCTAACAAAACTTGTGGCTGCTTTGGACTAGGAGAGCAAAACGAACGTAGAGAGAGACTCATAGAATTTTGTAGTGCCAACAACATGCTAATTACAAACACAATGTTTGAACACCATCCTCGCCATCTGTACACTTGGACGTCTC